>NC_060267.1:4669858-4734028 GCF_021613505.1 Equus quagga | reverse complement strand
CTCAGCCCTGCCTTCTCTCACACACCCCTGCCCCCTCTCACACACTCACACTGGCCTCCTCTCACACACCCCTGCCTCCTCTCACATACTCAGCCCTGTCTCCTCTCACACACTCACACTGGCCTCCCCTCACACACCCTTGCCTCCTCACACACTCAGCCCTGCCTCCTCTCACACTCAGCCCTGCCTGCTCCCTCACACACTCACCTCAGCCTGTCTCACACGCATTGCTCACGCTCCTTCCTCTGGCACACTTGCTGCGCGTTCCTCACACACCTTCGCTGGTGCCCCCTGACACACCGCCTCCCTCCCCACCTGGCAGGCTCACGCCTTCCGCACCGGCCGGGCGGCCACGTGGCCCCAAGCTGGCCTGGAGCCTCCCGCCGCCCCCGCCCCGCGGCCGGCTGCCCCGCCGCCCTCCCCGCAGGCGGCCGGTGGACGGGGCTCGGCGCTGCAGCCCGCCCTGCTCGCTCAGCCTCGGCCCGGCCGCCGAGCCCGCCCCACGTGCCCCCGCCCCACGTGCCCCCGCCCCAGGTGTCTCCGTCCAGTCGCGCCTTCCATGGGGGCGGGGACGGCCGTCCGTCCGTCCAGGCGGAGCCCGCCGGCGCAGAAGACGAGTCCCGATCCTCCGTCTTCTCCGGGACCTCCGCGCGTGCAGGCCGGCTAGCCTGGGCTCCAGCGGGCTTGTCGCGTGCACGCTTGCACGACGAATGAATGGCGTGTCCAGGGCAAAGCGAGTCCCTGCTCCCGGAGGGGCGTCTTGCCGCGTGCGCACAGGAGGAGGAGCGGGGGCGCCCGGGGCCGCCGCTGTCAGGACGCCGACCCAGCTCTCGGGGTTCCCCGCCCCGTCACCCCAAAGGCCGGGCCCCTGAACCCGGTGGCTGGTGAGCTCGAGGGGCCGCGGCGCAGAGCGGGCCCCGTGCCAGCGCAGGCGCGTGTGCGCACACGGCGCCCCTTTCATGCAGCCCTGCTCTCTCGCACGACCTCTCCCTCCTGGTGTGCACAGTCGTGCTCGCATTAGTGCCACGAAGAAGAGAGGCCCCACACCTATCCGTTTGGCGTGCTTCAGCCAGAGAAACAAAGAAACAGCAAGAAAACCTGAGGACCAGGAGCTGAAACAAATACTTTTCTCCACGTTGTAAGGAGCCCGAGGGAGACGTGGCTGGGCGCCCTGCGCAGCATCTCTGCCTGTCCCTGCCTCTCCCGCGGGGCCCCCCGGGCTGCCGCTGCTCCGGCACACCCACACACCCACGGCGGGGAAGAAGGAAGGGACGGTGCCAGCTCGCCTGTCTTTTCACGAGGACAGCAGACATTTTCCCACGACGCCCCACTTCTCTGTTACCTTTATAATGTCGAGGGAGGAGGAAACAAACGAGGAAGAGGAAGAAACGAAGAACGGGGGGCAGCCAAACAGAAAGCCAACTCCTGGATGCTGGAGGTGGATGGAGGGTGCCTTGTAGACGCAGCTCGGCTGCAACCCCTGATCGAGAGAATGGAAAGGCAGCAGCGTGTGGGAATCCCTGGGGGTGTGGGATCGGCTGTGATGGGTGGAGAGAGGAGCCACAGCCGAGGTGTAGGGGTGGGAGGAGAGAGGAAACTGTGCTTGAAGAAAGCAGCCACCTTTGCTAGAGATGACGCTGACTGAGGCTGAGGATGGGGGTGCCAGCCTCAGGAGTCAGACCCAGATGGGAGTGGCCGGGGAGCAGGAGAAACAGGGCAGCGGTGCCCACGCCTGTTTTCTTCCCAACCTTCTTGGAGTAGCTGTGCAGGCTGCAGGTAGCATAGGAGAGGGCATAAAGGTTAAGGCTCTGGAGGTAAACTGCCTGGGTTCAAACCCTTCCTTTAGCACTTACTGGCCAGCTGCGAGGCAACTTACTTAACCCTTGGGGTTTTTCAGTTTCTTCACTGTCTCTATCACAGGGATGTAGTGAGGACTGAATGCAAAAATACGTCAAGCTCTCAGAACAGTGCCTGCAATAGGGGAAATGTCCAGTGATGTTTGCTCTTATTATTACTAAATTGGGTTCTCAATAAATATTTGTTGACTTACTCTTAAAGGGATCGGTGGTATTAGCTGAAGCAAAAGTGGTTGTTCCAAACAAGGGCTGGAATATGTTTAAGTCCACTGAGACAGAAGGACCATAAAAAGTCAACCCACAAAAACAGAAGCTACATCTGAGGTGATCTGGTCACCTGTAAGTCCGTCTGCAGTTGTCTCCAGGTGATGTGGATGAGACATGCAAGGCAGCAGCATCTCATTGGAGGAGAGGTTGAAGACATTGGTCCCAGGAGAGAAAATCTGTAAAGGTGGGGCACTTACCCTTGACTCAAGCCATACAACTTTTAAACATCACTTGAAAAACTATATAAACCTAGATTTACTCCTTACTAAGTCACCTCTAAACAAGAAAATAAATAAACTCTATGGCCTTTGCAAATGAAGACTTTAAAACGAAAATTGAACAATTACTATAAACAGTTGCTTTTTTTGCACGGAGCCATGACCAATATAGACAGAGAAAATTGGCCATTTTCCCTTCATACCCTTTTGTGAGAGACAAGAAATATCCCCCATGAATGAATACTTTCTAACCAGAGGCTGGTGTGAGTGTTCCAAGGGCTTTGTACCTCCACAATGGCAGGATCTTCTCGTCTTCAAGCTCCGTGTTGATAGTGCGGTCTCCAAAGCAGATGTTCTTAAGGTTGTTAACGGGTGTTCTTAGAGAACTCTAGCTTGTGACATTCACCATCCAAGTGAGAATTTGAACCAGGGGAGAGGGCTTACTTCTCAGGTTGCTGCCATGTTATGTTATCCCATGTACTTTTGAGCTGCCATACATCCAGCCAACTGATACCCATCTAGGCATAAGAGACTTTATTTTTCAAATACCTGTCATTCTGCATAGGAATTCCTGGTTGGGAGATATCAGAATTTGTGCTACTTTCTGGAAGCACCACAGTTGACTGAAGATGAAAAGTAAATTAAAATGTGAGGTTCTGGGACTTCATGGAGTCTGGAATGAGTATCAGTCTTGAATCTAAAGGTTTAACTTACTTCCCTCTCACCTTATTAGCCGAATGGGCATTTGAGTCATTCTAGAGGTTTGAGAACTCCTCCTATTTCTAACCCCTAGGTAAGTGATAAGTTTTATCCTGGATCACAATTACAACTTATTTGTGGAAATGTGTGGAGACAAAAGAAATAAAAGGTATATATTCAAAACCAAAATCGAATCATCGGTTTCCACAAGACTTTGAAGATAGACAAGGTGCACTGTGCAAATAAATGCACCTCCCTCCTTGCAGTCCAGTCTGGGGGAAATCCCTTACCAGTGCATCTCAAGCCTCTTCCCCTGGAACTCTTGGGTTCTGTGAAATGTTTATCAGGCACAGGGGAGAGGAAGTGCCTGACAAGCACACTCTTGCAATGACCTTGGTAGGAATGACTGCTTTTGTTAGCCCTGAAGCTACATAGATTGAATAATTTTAACAAAAAGTAGCTTAGCTCCACTTAAGCTAAAACAACAAAGGAAAAAAACCTATCTAACAAGATTCTGGTGACACACGGTATCAGAAAAATTCCAACTTATCAAGAGTTGAACATATTCTCCTGTTGGATTGTAGACTGAAGTTTTCTGAAATCGGGTCACAGGACTCAGGATTGTTGATGCCTCAGCAAACATGAGTTCTCCTCTATTCCTAGGGCACCTTCTGGGATTAGCCGGTCCCAAAAGCCTAAATGATGCCATTGAGATCCTTTCTTATGGAGAACGCCACTGGGATGAGCCAGGCTGGTCTTGGCACCATATCTGTTTCCTGACTCCTTCTTTCCCCTTCTCTCTCTTATCACTTAGGAGGCCTGGCAGTCTCACATTCTCTGTGTTCCTGCAGAAGCTTTTCTCAGTCGTGTTGTCCCAAGAATTCTGTCATCACTCTTTCAGTAACCAGTGCAGGAGAACCCAACATGAGTGAGAGGGATGTATGGTGGCATAGCGACTGGGAAACAAAACAACCCTCAGCGGTCCCCCTAACGTCTAAGATGCACTGTCATGCTTCTCTGGGAAAGCTGGTAGGCATGGAACTTCCATTGCCACAAGACTCGATGCTCCCTTGACATCTAAACTGCCCATCTTTGGGGTTGGTGTCACGGCCCCTGTGATTTAGATATGGAAAGCTTCATTTATTTCTGAACTCTCCATGTTTTTTGTAGTTGCTTGAGTCTACTCAGCATCCAGATTCCCAGAGACCAATGGGCCTCTTCTCCCCTGATGCGTGGGCAGCCCTTTCTTCACTGGGGACCCTAATCCCTACCTTCTCGCACAGGCAAACATCTCACTTTCGGTGCTTGTGGAAAACAGGAGGTATTTGTCTTTATGTAAAATATGTTAGGTGTCTGAAACTCCAATGGATTTTGAGACTCTGCCATCCTTGGGGTTGGGGGGGAGCGGTGCTGCACTGTGAAATCACGTTTTGAATCCTTAAGTTAAGAATTTTAATGAGAAACAACTCTTGTTTTCTGAATTTGTACCACAATTTTATTTTGAAAAATGAGTTTTTGCTAAAACTGGCCATTTTTGACCAGGGTGAGGGAAAGAGAGGCTGTTTCAAGAGTCTGAGCAGAACTGAAAAATAAGGGAACACTCTTAAGAGAAAGGACGTGCTCTCTAGAGAAGAAACAGGAGAACTTGCAGCCATCCCGCTAGGCCCGTGTTTCCCGGCTCTGCAGCGCTCCTGTAAATTTGTAAATTTGCCAGGGTGGCAGGGACACATGACTCTTAGCTGGGAGACCTGCCAGCTATCAGAAGCCCCTAACTCTCAGGAGGGAGAAGAGGGCAGGTGCCCAGAGACCACCCTGGGTTCTATTTATTTGGGGGGATACTTGCTGGTACTGATAGCAAATCTCCCCAGACAGTTGCAGTCCACAGTGGAATGTCTTGTTGAGAATTCCACCAAGTCTCCAGTATCAGACCTAGCACCTTATAAAATAAATCCTTACACTATAACAAAGGCAAGTTCAGCCTTCCCTCGCTGGCCCTGTATGTCACCTGATCTTTCAGGTTCTTCTGTGCCTGAATCCATCTCACCAGAAACCCCTTGTTTATTCTCAGTAGGCAGAAACCCATAATTCTTACTCTTTTTATTGATTCTCCCTCTGTTCAAAAATCCCCCTTCATTCCTCTTCGTTTCTGGTTACCTCATTGTCCCTCAGCCTCCAAAGAATCATCTCACACCCGCAAGCCAGACAGATTAATGTCCCTATTTCCCAAGGTGTATGTTTGGTCTGACTCCAGCTGACCACTGGGATTTTGAGCCATGACCCTATCCTGAGGGGAAACTTCCCTTTTTTTCAAGTCTAAATTTATGCATATTCCTGAACTTCAGACTAAGCCTGAAAAAAAAAAAATCCATCTAACTTCCCAAACATTTCTGAGAGGAAACTTAACACTCTCTTATCATACACAAGCCTCCCTTGAACCTTCGAACCCTGGAAGGGAGTACAGGCCCTCTTAGAAATTTGGAATGATTTACTTTGCATTATTAGGGAATTTTAAATCAATATCTCTCAATCTGGGTGATTCAACCACTGGGTTTACTGAACTCAGGGATAGAGAAGATGAGCTGGACTCCGCCACCCACTGTCGCACCCACTGAACTCTCCGCCTAGGATCTGCTGTAACAGGAACTCAGAGGAGCAAACTGTCCGGCAGTGGTGGCTGAAGAATGGGCTTAGGGAAATAGGGACAGCAAGAAGTGTTTTGTCCTCTTGAGGAAAGGAGGGGGGATGAGAAACAGTTCTGGAATAGCCTACTAGCATAACTTTTATTTTAGAGATGCAGCTCCATCTGTCATAGTTTTAGTGGCTTATTTCTCCACAGTTTTTGAAGAAGCAGTCAGGGTCATGTGCTACTTGCTTACAAAAACAGTTACTGTTGGTCACTGTAGTTTTTAAGGATTCCGGATAGCTTTCAGAGAAAAAGTTGTTACCATTTGTTTTGTTGACACTTATGATGCTGCAGGATCACACTCATGTTGTGACATTCACCACATTCATGACTTTTATTCAAAGAAACACCAGAAATGAACAGTAGCAATATGTCCACATAGGGAGAATTCACCATCAAAATACCGAGGGCAGTGCCCCCCACGTGCCCTTGTTCTTCCCTCCTGTCCTTTCTCTCTCCCTCCCTCCTTTCCTTTCTCTTACCCCAGCGAACCAGAGGAAGCTATTCATCTATCTAAAAGCCTCTACATGTAAAATTAAAAAATATTTAGTCCTTGGCAAATCCTTGTGATGTTTGCAAGTATCATCCATTTACATTCATACCTACACATTCATGCACATTGCGATGAGCCCATCAGTGTCCTAAACCGTGATGGGACAATGTTCAGATGCTTTAATTAGATGGCAAGTTCTAGGTTTGGTCTGGTTTCTTTATATTGTTGACTGGGTAGTTTCGGGTGCAGCAGTGAAAGCAATGTAGTGACTAGAAATTCTGGTCCTGATGGTAGATGGCTAAGAAAGGGAGCTTTAGGGGACCAGAAGAGGCAAGAACAGAATAGTCCGAATCTTCCTTTCTCCAGTCCCCTGTGCTAAGTGATACAGGGGATTGTGGTATGCGTGCTCCTCCGAGGATGCGTACTAAGCATCAGCATGTCCCCAACTACCTCCACGTTTGGGAGAGAAGAGGTCTTTTACAAGACTAGTGTTGACATCGATGTTGTCAATTAATGTAGTCACAGTGAATTATTCATCAAATTTATGTCTGCCCATAGCTTTGCCTTAAATTCAAGCAACCTGTTAGGTCTTCCTTGCGTCTATTTAATAAAGTAGCCATGTCATCTCATAAAAACCCATAGAGTTTTGAAACCATACATTCAAGGGTAACATCAGAGTGAAGGAGATGAAGCATACGAAATTTTTTCTAATACACTAGAGGATGTGAAAAACCAAACTGAGCAGGTGTCGAGTCTTCTTGTTTCCAAATGAACCTTCCATTTCACAGCAGGTTGTACTTCCCAAGATGGCTGCAGTGAGATCTCACATCACACATACACCTCTTACAAGGCTGACACTACTCCGACAGAGAAGTACAGTTTGTGTCCACCTCTCTCCAATCTGAGAGAGCCCATAACTATGGGAGAAGTGACACTGTGTGACTTCTAAGCCTAGGCCATAAAAAGGATCCAGCTTCTACCAGGTTCTCTGGAGACACTTGCTCTTGGAACCCTGCCACCATGCTATGAAGAAGCCAAGCAGCCACAGAGAGAGGCCACATGGAGGTGTTCTAGCTGACACCCCAGCTGTGGTCCCACCTGTCAGCTGGCATCCATTACCAGTCATGCGTGTGGGTGAGCCTCAGACACTCCAGTGCCGGGAGTCATCCTCAGCATTTGAGCCATCTCAGCTCATGCTTCATGGAGCTGTTCTTGCTGAGTAGCTGCCCAAGTCGCAGGTGTGTGAGTGAATAAAAAAGACCGTCTTTGTTTGAAGCCACGAAGTTTGGGTGTTTCCTTATGCACCAACAGATGGCTCCAACCCTGAACTTTGTCCTGTTACTGGGAGTTTGCTGTTGGTCCTATAAAGATCACGCATATAAATATTCACATATAGTGGAACCATCTAAGCCAGGATCTTGAGTTCCTTAGATTTAGCCCCAGGTAAAAGGGAAAGTTTCAAATGAGTACCATGGACTAAGAAGAAGCGTGAGAGCAAGCGCAGCTATCAATAATGCCGCAATGGTTACCGTTCCCGGGCACCTGTGATTCACCATCCACTGGACTAGAGCAGAGATGAATTGAGGAGTGCTTCTTGACAGAGATAGTTGGTTTCAAAAGATCAAAAAAAGAGGAAGCTGAAAAAAGAAGGACAGATAAGCTAGCAGAAGGCGACATGAGCTAAGTCACGGACTTGGGATGAATCTGGTCTTTATACCACAGAATTTCAGAATCTCAAGCTTACATGAGGCCAATTAGACTTGGTCTAATTCCCTGCTCGATCGAATCCCTGAGTCCCATCTGCAATGTACCTGAAAAGTTATCATCTAGTTGCTGTTTAAACATCTTTAACACCAGGGAGAGCCCTTTCAGCTTCCTGAGGAAGTTAGCTGTTAGACACTTCTTCCTTAGGTTAAGCTAAAATCGTCTCCCTGCAACTTTATCCTTGGTCCTATTGTGAAGGTGCATCTTTTGCAGGAGGTTTGTCTCTAAAGTCAACATGAGGCAATAATTTCTTATGGCCAAACTTGGTCTTGAAATGGCCTCAGGAAAGCACCCCAATAGTCATCACCTATGATTTCTCAGCCAGCATTCCCTCCAGTGTTGGAATTGATCACTGTTTCTTTGGTTGAAGACCAGAGCCAGTAGTTGGCTTGCATATGGGAGATATACAGATAAAAAACATGTATTTTTCAAGGCTAAAGTCACACTCAGACTGGGGAGATGCTTATGCTCTGAGAGGCAAAATCGTCCTGAGATGGGAGGTTCACACTTCTTGTCTCGTGCTCATTTGGGGACACACGTTCATTAAATGGAATAGCTGGAGGAGCCAGCCACACTATTTAGATTGTATTATTCCTTTAAAAATATGATAATTGCCCAGCTCAAATAGCTGAATTGGTGTCCGTTAAACACATATATGACATGTCACTGTAGGCCTGTCTTCCAAGGCCACATAAGGCAAGTCTAATATCTTTTCCATGAAAGCCACTGAAGACAGGTAGTAGAGCTCTCGGGACCGCGCCACGCGAAATGTCATAAGGCCTTCAAAGGCGTCTCATAGAATGTGGTTTGGAGCCCCTCACTCTCTTGTATTTCTCCTCCGAGCAGATCTGAACACGTGTCCGTAAGGGTAGATCCAAGAACTGATCAGACTGTCCACCTGTGATCAGGTCAGCACAGAATGGAGACAGACACATGCATCCTTCCAAATACTGACTTCTCTTACTCCAGCCAAAAACTGCGTTTGGGTTTTTGGCAACCATGTCCCATTGTCAAATCACGGTTACCCAAATCCTAGGTGGTTTTTTAAAATTATGAGATATTTAAACAGATACAAAATGAAATAGCAGACACCCACGAACTCATCACTGAGATCAGCAGATGTTGGCTTATTTACCTCTTTCTTTTTATGGTTTTATTTGCCCATATTTATTCGCCCAGGTCTCCCACGTACTGTGTTTCTGCACCCATACAAACACACTGTCAAGAGTTACTGATTCAACAATTACCTTATGAATCCATACTGTGTCCTCTGTGGGGTCTTAATTTCGCTGTTCAAATGTGTTAAGTATTATCTCAGCCTCACATTATTCACAAATTCTATCAGGGGTCCTTCATACACAACATTTGCTACGACAATGCACAGGGTAGGGCTGACGGCAGAGTCCTGTGACCCACCGCTAACGACAGCCTTCGAGACTAGTTAAAGCATTAGTGCATTTCTATGACCTCCTACCTTTGTTTATGCTGTTCCTTCTGCCTGGAATGGCTTCTTACCTCCTTCCTCCATCTGTCTAACTTGCCTTAATTAACCCTTTGAGGCCGAGTGTCCCTGCTCCAGAGACCCGCTCCTCACTGGTCCCTGCTAAGCCAGGTGCCCCACCTTCGCACATTTCTCTGTCATAGCACCTGTGCTCTTTCATAATCACTGTCTCCTTGTCCCCCTTCCCCTCCCATCCTTAAGTCCTTTCATGGCAAAACATCCTCATATCTATCTTTCTATTCTTAACCTTTATCAGTGTGCCAGAACTTAAAAACTGACAGTGTATATTAGGTGTTCAAAAATGCTTGTCAAATAAACATGTAAGAATAAAACAATTTAGTAAAATCTCCCTTCCTTTCATCACAGGAATACTTTCCACAATGCTTGTAATAGATCATTGCTTCTAACCACAGAAATTTGCTACCCCACAGCACAACCCACTCCTTATTTGAATGGTTCTGGACTTTGAAAGTCTTTTCTTATATTAAGCCTTAAGTCAGTTTCCTGTACCAATACTATAAGCTCTCATTATAAGTAAGTTGAGTCTCTTTTCTGAATGTCAAGGATTCTTTTACGGCACTCACTTGGGTAACTAAATAGTTATTAATGAATATGTTTCTTCAGCAGAGCTGAAGAAATTTATTTCAGTGCTCAGAATTGAGGCACTTTTTGAGGCATCCCATTAAGAATTTCTACCCTGAATTCTTTCCAGAAGCTAATTGGGGCTGTGAAGACCACAGAGCACAGGTGTTCCATGTTCTATACGGCTCACATTCCTATATAAACACACCGCTGCTTTCTCGAGCATCGCAGGCTCCTGGGTGGTCTTAGGGCTGCCTTCAAAGGGAAGCAAGTTGGAAATTCCTCTCTTTGCTAATCATTGGAGGACCTGGTTAGCATACAACCAGACTGTATTCTGGAACCTCTATTTCTTGAGTCCTTGAGTTCACACCTGAGGAGAAACCGAAGCGACTAAACCTGGCCCCAAACTTGACTGAGTAGCCGGAGGGTGGTAGGGAAAAGAAAGCCAGGAGAAATGGGCATGTCTGTGCTGAGTTCAGCGCCTTCCTGTCTGTTCTTCATTGTCACTGTTACTTAGCAAGGTGGAAGCAATTGACGTTTTTCCCTGGAAATACGGAAGCAAAACATTTCCTTAAAACTTAGGCTTTTGTCCCACAAGTTACAGATTTTTCTAAATGGTGATCAGTTGGCAACATTTTCTAACAGAACATTCCTGATTCTCTCAGTTTAGGATGTCAGTGCTTCTTGTGTGCCAGGCACTGTGCAGAGCTTCACAGACCTTACTGAATTAACCCTTGTAACTATCCTGAAAAAGAAATATTATTATCCCCATGTTATAGATGAGGCACTGAAGCCTCGAGAAAATTAAGAAATATGTCCAGTGTTTCAGAATTACTAAGTTACAGAAACAATTAAAATCCAGATGGTTCTGACTCCAAGGCCCGTGTGCTCTGCACCAGGCCACACTGCCCCTCACTTTCACAATCAGCTTCGCTCTGTGACATTCTGTGTGGGATGGAGCTCTGTCTTCACTTCCTGATCCCATGTTCCAGGATCACCCCTTTTATCTGCATGTGGTTGGGTACCATCCTCTTAGGACAGAGCTATGACATTTCATTTCATAATTTCATTTTAAAAGAATGTCACCCTTAAGAAGATCCAGGATATGTGAAGATGATTCCATGAATGTCTGCCAGCTTCTCCCTCTTACCTCAACTTTGGGTTGACAAGAGGGGAGCAGTGGGAGGGCGGTCTTTACTCAGTAGGGCCCAACAGAAGTATTTAGTAAGAAGACCAATTTATTTTAGAATCTCGAGTCCTCTGCACTGAGCAGCCAGGGATAGCTTTTGTTAGTGTTCATCATGAGTATTTTACTCACCTTAGTTAGGCTTTTTTTTTTCATCCATCTCCATGCTTCATAGCAAATTATTTAGATGAGGGCTTGATCAAATCTGACCCACTGCCCGTTTTTGTAGATAGAGTTTTAATGGAACACAGCCACACTCACTCATTTACATACTGACTGTGGCTGTTTTCGCATTACAAAGGCAGAGGGAAGTAGCTGCAACAGAGACTGTGTGGCCCACAGAACCTAAGAGATTTCCTTTCTGGCCCTTTACAGAAATGGTTTGCTGACCTCTGCTTTAGGCGCAACAAAAATGTATGGATGTTGCAGTCCAGCAATGAATCTCTGTGTCTAGACTGGAATGTGGAGGAATTTGGACTTGGATGGCTGGACAAGAACATCCTTAAAGGCTCTTCCAACCCTCCCGTTCAAGGATTTAAAAATCCAGCATTATATATATAGGTTTTTTCTCATAAATAAAGTATATGAGGTAGGACCAAGATAGCAGATGTGGACTTGGAGTACAATGGCTATGTTAAAAACAGGCATTTCTGTTTTGTTAATTCTTACTATGCTGATGCTCAAATATAGAAAACTATGTTTCCAGCACATTAGTTAAATCTTGAATAGTCTCTGAAGACAGTTGAGGCTGGACACATGGAAGTGAGCCATGTCTGATTATACTGACATAAAAAAGTATTTGAGAGAAATGGATCCACATAATTGTACCATTTTGCTTGTCGGTGTTTGTAAAATATTATTCGTCTCTTCAATGAAAACCCCCTCCAGTCATGGAAGCTCGTAATTATGTGAACATTTTATTAATTTATTTATTGACCATCAACCTTCTGCACACTGCTACGTGAAATGATGGGGGAAACGTGGTCTGCCCTGGAGGACCGTGTTGCTCTGTTCTTGGACTCTGTTCCCATGCCTCAGGACCTGTTATCATATTTTGGTTACTTTTTAAGGTCTTTCCAAATAATTAGGATGCATGTCTGAAAAATCACATATAATATCAGAGGTCTAAATCCTTGGGACCTAATGCCACTTAGCTTCCTTTTTGCATCCCTGGGAATTTTGGCTGCATTTTAATTAGAAAACCCATCTTTTGAAATTACAGTGTTCTGAAGCCTCCTGTATTCTCTGTAGATCTTTATTTGGCTCGCTAGTTAGTCAGCCTGTCTTTTAACTTGGGCCAAACTTTCTCTGAATACAAGAAGGATGTCAAAAGTAGATGTTTACAGACACCTGATCCCTGATGTATTGCTTAAAATCATCATGCACAAATATTTTTAAAATATTAACTTGGTATGTTTTCAAGCATCTATGCTAGGAAATATGAAGACTGAATTCAATTTTTTCCCTATTGAATTTAAAATCAAAGTAGACATGTTAATAAAACAATAGAAGGTGTAAAAATATCTGTAGGGTTTAGAATGATTTGCACGGGAAGAAAAATATTTTATGATTTGAAAATTGGAAAGAGGTCTTATCTTGGAAGGAAAATAGACATCATGCCAGAGGAGAAAAGATTTCTTTCACGCGTGGAGCTTGTGAATGGATTCCGGGCACGACTCCACAGGAGGCCAGAGCTGCCTGCCCAATCACACTGGTGCAGTGCTGTTGGGAACTCTTTGAGAGGATGCTTTGTAATTGTTCTCAGTTCAGCCAATATAGGAATAGTTTGTCTTCCGAGTCAGTAAAGACCAGAATTTTCATCACCTATTTTTTTAGTATTTCATCTCTTTTCTTCATCTGTAAGAGTCTAATAAAATATTTTATGTCAGGTACTTAAAAAGTATCGATGAATGGCTTCCCTATCTTTTTTTTTTTTTTAAAGATTTTATTTTTTTTCCTTTTTCTCCCCAAAGCCCCCCCGGTACATAGTTGTATATTCTTCGTTGTGGGTCCTTCTAGTTGTGGCATGTGGGACGCTGCCTCAGCGTGGTCTGATGAGCAGTGCCATGTCCGCGCCCAGAATTCGAACCAACGAAACACTGGGCCGCCTGCAGCGGAGCGCGCAAACTTAACCACTCGGCCACGGGGCCAGCCCCAATGACTTCCCTATCTTAATGAGCTCATCAGTATGTTTACTGAGAATCACACACCCCCCACCCCACGAAAAACTACATAAACTTAGAATTACAGGCAAGAAAATGTGTGAGTTCTAGAGTTGTTTAAAAGAGAACTTATGGAAAGATTCTAGATGAATCCATTACAGTTTATTTAACGTAATAACAATTTGTCAATAAATCAATTGGCCCAATGACCAGTTTGCCCATTAATGATTCATAATTTTTTTGAACAAGTAACAAAGTAACAGGAATTTGTGTTCCAGTCAGACTGCTCAATCTGCAGCTTACTGTGGAGTGAGGCGATTTTTTGAGTTTTAAAAAATTCTGGTATCAGGCATGCCACCAATCTAAATGATTTTTAAAAATGCTATGG
The DNA here is from genome assembly GCF_021613505.1 of Equus quagga. Classification (NCBI taxonomy): domain Eukaryota; kingdom Metazoa; phylum Chordata; class Mammalia; order Perissodactyla; family Equidae; genus Equus; species Equus quagga. Next base: position 4,720,229 of record NC_060267.1, on the reverse strand, counting down.
TGAGTTTTGATCCTCCAATATATTTTCAACCAAGTTTAAGGCTTTTCCTACTTCTCATAATTTACAAATTTTCTTTCTTGACAAGGAGAGAAAGGAGCTGGAGTACAAGCAATTCACTGGGAATGCTTTCTACACGTGATAGTGAGTTCATGGGTTCACAAAGTGAGAGTGTGAAGAGGACCAATGGTTTTGAGCTTGGGATTTTTTCAAGCAATTATGCTAATAACTACAAAACAACACACTCGGTGAATCAATAATATTGAAAAATTGGTCTTTCGGCAAATTGGTTCTTGGATGAACTGGTAGTCAATGACTCACTATTTGGCTAATTTTCTACACACTGGTCTACTCTTTACAAGACCACCTTCCCTCTCCCAGGAGAGACCCACTGCGTGGATTGCCAAAAACAGTCTCATTTAGAAGCAGGTGGATGAAGCTTCTGCCATATTTTCCAGCCCTATAGCTTTATAATAGTAAATTGTTGCATACCACGTAAAGGAAAAAAAATCTCTTAAAGTGTCTTTTTGGAGAATGTGAAGGACCTTTTTAGTTATTGAACATTTCAATGTGATAGCATTAAAAATAAGGTTTCATTTTAATCACCAAAATGGCTCTGTCATAACTCCTAGTAGAGGTATGGACTAGGAGGTAAAAGAGAGGAAAACTTGACTACATACAACAGGAGGGGAGAGAGAAGAAGAGCATACCTAGAAAAATGGGTAAAAACACTTACGGCTGCAAGGGACAGAGGAAATGTGCCTGAGGAAATAAAATGGCACTGGACCGTTAGAGTTTGATGGGTGCTTGTGTACTTGGGTTCATATCTTAGTATGAGGCGAAGAAAGCTATGTGTATAAAGCTAGAAGGTCCACCTTCCCCAAATATTCAACCTTCCTAAAATATTCAGCAGCAAATAGCTGGTAATAGATAGGAGCATTTCCCAGGCTCGCTTTGTTGACCCCACCCTGCCCACATACCTTAGCAATTGAAATGGGGCTCCAAGGACTGTAAGGCAGGACATGAAGTCTGACATTCCAATGACATTGGACAGACTCCATTCCACTAATGTTTTCAGTGGTGACAGCCAGAGATGGATGGCAAGAGGGTACTAGAATTGACTATCTGAATAATGAAAAGTACTAGAGGTCACTGCCAAAATATTGATCCACATTCTTTTCTGTTAATAGAAATCCTGGTATCCGTGGAAGAAAAGTCTGTAGAAAAAACTCAAATATTGCTGTACCAGGTCTCCCTTTGCAACTTGTGCAAAGTGTCCAGGGTTTTAAATGGAGCTTTCTGTTCTTTAAATATGAAAGTGTTAGCTTTGTCATTCCAGCTAGCAGGGCACAGCCCAGATTTCTCGCCAGCCTGTCCTCTCGACACAAAGGCCCTCAACTCGAAACTCTTAGAAGTTCTTCTGGCTGTGAGTCTTTATCTTTTGGTTTCTTTTTTATTTTGCTGCCTCTCGTTTTCACTGCATTGAATTCACACCCTTCTTTGCTGAGAAAGGAGATGCGTCAGCCATAGGGGGTCAGGAGAAGATTTTTTCGTCTCCATGATTTAGGTAGCAACACAGACATCTGGCAGCAAGAAGTATAGAAAACTTCTTTATCCTTTTTTTTCCCTTTTTTTAAAGGAACCGTTACTTCAGGTAGAGGGTATCAGCTAACATATTTCTGCAGGCACTGGGCTCTTTCAAGACCTCCATTGGTGAGCAAACCAAATATTTAAAAGGACAGTCCCATAAACAAAAGCGTGGTCTGCATTCACAAACCATTTTCAGTAAGATCTCTTTCCACTCAAGACTCTGACCATCTGCTTGCCATCTTATATTTTTAATATTACTCTGTCAAATATATGCTCTGTCAACGCAGGTAAAGGAATACTTGAAAAATCTGAACATACACAAATCAGTGGGTCTAGATGACGTGAATCCTGAAGTCTGGAGGGAATTAGCTAATGCAACCTTGCAAATAAGTACCCCAAACAGGGCAGCTTCATGACAATATTTTATCAAACCGCCCTCCTTTCAGGAAGTACACAGGTAGTAAAATAAATACAATCAACCTTCTCTTAGACTGTCCTGGCACAAATTGTTCCCTTGGACAAGTTACCATTTACAAGGCCGCACAGATGAGCTCACTCTACCACTGAAAGAGAAAAGAAAAAAAAAGGTAGCATATCACCAAGAAAGGGTAAAAAACAAAAAAAGATGTGCAGAATGGTATTTTTCTAAAAATTATAGAGGAAATCTGTAATTTATTGTCTACTAAGGGTGGCTTTTCAAGATCTAGAAAAGGATAAACCTCATGTGATGTAGCTGAAGGTTCTAGGGAGACAGCTCAGGACTGTACGCCAGAATGACCCTGATTCTGTCCCCAGTTGTCATCTGGTTGTGCAACCATAACCACGGTCTCACACAGACAGAAGCTAGGAATCTGGCTATCTCTTCATTGGATATTGTGGTAAACTAAAAATGGCTTCAAATTCTTTGACCCTCCTCCCACTGAGAGGGGGCTCTATTTCCCTTCCCCTTGGATCTGGGCTGGCCTGCAACTGCTATGACCAACAGAGTACGGTAGAAGCAATGCTGTGGCGGTTCCGGGCCTAGCCTCTAAGAGGACTGACAATTTCCACCCTGGCCTCTTGAAAATGAGACTCCATGTAACAAGTTGAACTACTCTAAGACTGCCACATTGTGTGGAAGCCCAGTGCTCTTGACTCACAGAACCATGAGCTTAATAAAATGGTGGTTGTTTCACACCACTGACTCAGGGTGGTTTATTACAGAGCAAGAGATAGAACGAGCAGCTCCCCTTCCACATCAGGAAAATGTACTCCTTTTCCTTTCTGTGTGTCTCTACTTATTTTTTCCTGCTTCCCTTTTCTCCCTCTGTTCCTTGCTATTTTCCTGTATCCACCACACTAAGAGAGTTAAGCATATTTTCATTTCTTTTTTATTTGTAAATGAAGTGGGATTTCCATTCTGTTTTTCCCCCTTGTTCATTATTTTAGAAGGTGAGCTGAGCTTAAAACTTTCTCAAAAAACCAAAATTAGTCTATTATTTTAATGTAGGCATCAATGAATTTTTGTCAGTGGCCCAGAACCATAAAAAAATTAATTATAACTATGAAAAATTGGAAAAATTTGAATGTGTAAGAAAGTGATTAAATATTATGCAACTAATAAAAATATAGCCAGCGCTGGTGGCCTGGTGGTTAAGATCCAGCACTCTCACTGCCATGGCCCGAGTTTGTGTCCTGGTCAGGGAACCACACCACCCATCTGTGAGTTGTCAGACTGTGATGGCTGCATGTTGCTGTGATGCTGAAAGCTATGCCAGTGGTATTTCAAGTACCAGGGTCAGCCATGGTGGACAGGTTTCGGGAGAGCTTCCAGACTAGACAGACTAGGAAGAAGGACCTGGCCACCCACTTCCAAAGAAATTGGCCATGAAAACCCTGTGAATAGCAGTGCAGCATCACCTGATAGAGTGTTGGAAGGTGAGAAGGTCACGCCAAAAGACCGGGCAGGGGTCGACTCTGCTGTCCACAGGGTCACTAGGAGTCCAAATCCACTCAAGGGCACTAACAAAAAAATAATAAAAGTGTTCTCTTCTGACAAGATCAGAACTTCTAAGACTACCTCCTTTCCTCGTCTCTGAATATTCTCACCTTGCTAACCCTGATCCAATCACAAAGGCCCTGGTACTGTTCCTCAAACATGCCACACATGCTCCTGCATCAGGGCCTTTGCATAGGCTGCTCCCCTGCCTAGAAAATTTCAAGAAATGCACACCACTTGCTCCCTTTCTTATTTCAGGCCTCTGCTTATCAATGTAACCTTCCCTGACCAATGTTTCTAAAACACAGGATCCCTCCTGACACTCCCTATCTCCCTCATCCTGCTTTGCTTGCCTCCTTGCTGCTATCACCATCTACTCTATGGTGCATTTACTCATTTATTTCTTCATAGTCTTCTCCTGCTAGAATATCAGGTCCACAAGGGTGGAGGCCAGATGTTCTGTTCAGTGTCTACCCCCAGCATCTTCAATACTGCTTGGCAGGTATTTGTAGAATGAATCAAAGATCTGTGCAACTAGGATGCAGTTAACTTCATCTGCTGCCAAGCAATTGACAATAAATCACTAAGAGAAAAGAACAGGTTACGAAACGGTATGGCGAGTTTATACTTAGGCTTTGAAAAAAGTGTAATAGTCTCAACAGGAGGCACAACTAGAAAAGAGGAAGATTCTCATTTGCCAGCCAGCTGTAAATTGGAGAAAGCCTTGGTGCTGCGACCTGGGTGACAGAACAGCACAGGGGTTACTAAGAGAAGAGACCAGGCTGTGGATGACGGGAGATGCAGGAAAGGAAAGGGAGACAGAAGATGGGCTAAGCCAGAGCTTGAGGAAGCACTAACTTTCCTTTCCAGTAGCTATTTCCTCCTCTTCCTTACCTACAAAATCCTGTTTTCATCTGGGGGAGCCATGGACCCAGCCAAAAACCCTCACTTTCCTGAACTCCCTTGTAGTTAGGAGACCATCTGAAAAGTGCTGGCCAATGAGAACTAAAATGAGGATTCCTAAAAAAGCTTTTACTTTTCTGAGGCACTACCCTTTCCTGCTTCCCCTTTTCCCTACCTCAGAAGGATATGAAGCCTAGAGCCACAGCAGCCATCTTGCAACCATGAGGCACCAGATATGAGGGAAAAGTTTGCATAAGTTTGATGAAATGGAAACATAGAAAGAGCCTGGACCCTGAATGCATCATGTGGCTGCTATACCATCTTCATACTACTTCTTTTGGACTTCTCATTGTTGCAGCCAAACATGATCCTAACAGATAGTTTGAGAGTTTTAAAATTTTTAATTTTTTCTTTTGAATTGCCATTTATCATATAATGAGCATATGCTATTTATATGACTAGAAAAAGTAATATGTGTATGTACGTGCATACATATACCTAACGATTATCAAGGATGGTTGTGACGAAAACATTTAGTTAGTCTAAACCTGAAGCAGGAATTCTTTTTTCTTCCCTGGTCCACGTACTCAAAGAAGAGAGAAACAGATCCTGAATTCCTGGATCAGCCACTCTCCCTGTGTCACCTGGTTTTGCACACAAAGACAACTCCAAACACTTGGTCAGTAGTGGCTTCTGGGGTCCCCACTGTCTTCATCATGACCCCCCCTGGTGAACTGGGCCCTGGTGAGTCAGACAGATTCTGGTCCTCTAGCTAAAAACCTAGAAGAGAAACAAACTGAATTGTCGTCTTCTACTTGGCCTTCTGGTAGCAGAATAAAATGAATTTAAAAAATAAAAGAACATATCTCCTTAGGCTGGGAGCAAAACCGAGCTAATGTGAAACCCCCTGCCTCCTTTTTGCCTAGATTGAGGCTGCCTGCTGAGTGCCTGCTGTGGGGGAGGTCCTCCGTGTAGAATTTCTCTCTCCAACAGGGAACAGTTGCAGCCGATGCATCTGCACACCTCTCTGCTCCTCCTCCTGAAATGTCTCTTGCCTGCATCACAGCTCAGCTGTGCGAGGCTCAGTTCTTCCTGCCGGTGGTACCCGAGCCGTTCCATCTCCCAGCCCCTACTTCCTCCTCCTATTCACCCGGTTGAAGTTTGAAGGGGCCCAACTGATAATACACCTACTTTCTCGCACTTAAATTTTGGACCAAATGAGAAATAAGACAAAAGAGTAAAGCAGAAAGGAATAAAAAATATGTTTTTCCTGGTAAAGCTGATGTTGGTGAATGTTTCCTCCAACAGCAAGTTGGCTTCCGGAATGAGACAGGTTTGCCAACCCCATCACAGCTGGCATTTGGCAACCATAACTCCTCTCCCAGGAGAGGACCTGCCCCTGTGAAAGTTGTAATATGAAAAGGTAAAGCAATATGCTGTCTTCTTACAGACAAGCAGCTCCCCAAAATAAACTGAAGAGCCGGGGCTGGTCAACGCATGCCAAGTTTCTCTTTCCAAACTCATCGGTCAGATCAAGATATCCTTTCTCCTGCCCGAGGGGCCTGCTTAGCTCACTCCTTCCCTCTCGGTCGTCTAGGCCAAGGTGGGCCTCCCCCTCACCCCGCTGCATCACCACCTGACATCCCCACGCGTCCAGCTCCTGCTCCCCGCAGGAAGCTCACCCCAGGTGGCATTTTGTTAGGGTGGCAGCTGCTCCAACTCTCTTTCCAACTCTTCCACGGACGAAGGGTCACTCTCTTCTTCCATCTGTACCTATTCATCTACATACTCATATTCATCAGTTGGGTCTCAGTCTGAAGATCTTACTCTAGAGAAATACTCCCTGGATTAGGAACATATGAAAAGATATATGGAGTCCCTCCGGCCAGCTCTGATTTCTGGAATTAGGGAGAAGAAAATGGTCTTTTTCTATAGTTTAGGAAATAGTCTCCTTTCAGCTTTGGGGAAACACCAGAGTTCCCAATCTGGTTCTGTCATTTTCTCAATCTGAGACGTCATACACTTGGTTTAACTTAAGATTCCGTTTCTTTGTCTGTAAGAATGGAGTGTTGCTCATATCATGGCTACCCGGCAGAACACTTTTTGTAAGTTTTCCCGGCATAACACCCAACACAAGGAGGCAATAAAAGAATACTGGCTTCCACTTTCTGTCTCTAATTCAACGTGCAGAAAGTTTCTCTCGGTTTTATGGTAACCATTTTAAGTCTTCAGGTCTATCTAGCTTTTGGATAAGTCTGTCCTCTCCTGGCAGTAGAAATCATGCATCCCGAGTGAAGAAGAAGTAGCTACTTCTCTTTATTCCTTTCCGGATCCTCCCCTGAAGTGAAGCATACTCAAAGACAAAAGCCTCCCAAAGTCAACAGTCAACACGGCTGCGGAAGACGACGATGCAAACCCTTAGGGACTGCGATGGCTCCTCCGAGCCAGTCTGCTGACCCTGACGTGACCTAACCTGGTGGGAAGTGGTGGAGCGGACTGCGCATCCATTTACTCTGGTCGCAGAGAACGAGAGGAAGACTAAGCCACAGCTCCTGTTTGGAAAGCTTATTTCCAGACTGGCAACACTTTTTGACACTCACCATAAACTGTTATGATTACTAGTTTGTGAATGGACTACTTGTGGGAACCTCCATGACTTAACTTTGAACACCCAGTAGCTATCCCAGGGCTGGGGGCAGCCGGCTTTAAGTAATGTTCACAAAATGATGAATGAACGAATGATCTAGGACAAAATAACTGATTCAAAGGGCTCCTATATAAAAAGCATCGTGGAAAACAACGTCATTATTGTGATTATTTTCTGTAAGTCCATTTTACTTAAAATATGATTTCCCCCATATAACGTAGGAAGAACTTTCTTTGTACGATAGTTCTGTGTCGTAGATTTTTGTTTATTGCCAGACTCCAAAGATATCTAATCACTTCTGTTAACAGTGATTGCCCTAGTCACAAGGATGTCTCAAGTGAATTTGAGTCCTTAAAAGGGTATTTTCCCATTAATTTGCATCCTAATTTCAGAGATGTTTTAATTTTATTCTAATGAAGTGGCTTTAGTTTCACAACGTTCGTCACTCTCCCAAGAAGATACACTCAGAATCTTTTTGCTGTGTAAATTCTCACCCCTTAATTTATACATTGTCAGGTTTGGGTTTTAGTATACTGTATTTGACTTTCTTAAAGCAGGGCACACCTGAGTTAACTTTTGGGATAAAAGGAATATGAAGAAAATTGTGAGCAAAACATCTGATACAGTTTTACTTGCAAAGTTCAAGTTTTCTGAATAGGATCAAGATGGCACGGCTTGAAATGTTGCTGAAGGGGTAAGAGAAATATGGTAAATGTCTACATATCTGAAAGGGGAAGTGCTGAAGGTCTTATACCGTATTTCCTGGTGTATTTCTCCTCTGGTACTTCTGCATGTGTACACACACATTAGAGAAAGCAGACGGAGAATTTCCCCGCCTCTTCCATAGAATCATTACCGTCCCATACATTCTTCTGTTATGCGATAATGGCCACTCTTGCCAGCATTCGCTTTTTAAAGTAGATTTTGCTTTGACTTTAGCAAACAAGAAAAAGGATTGAATTTAAAAAGCAATGAAACTCTGCTTGCTACTGGGGGAGGGATTGTCCTCAAGGCTCACGCCTCGGGCTCTGCTCCGGCCTCTCACTCCACCGTCCAATTTTGCTTTCTCCCTTCACCTTCATAACAAACCTTTACCCAGCACTTGCTGGGGGCCGGGCACTGTGGTAAGTGTGGGTGTGTTGGTGGTGGGGGGAGGTGGCGGGGTGCTGTTCCTGCCCTCACTGAGCTTATAGTCCAAGGAATGTTTTGATTAAATTAACCTGTCATATCAGATAATAGAGCCAGCGACAGTGTCCAGGTCAGACAACTCACCTTAATTAAAAGTGATGCTCATAATTCATCCTGTATTTTGTCCGTATCTGTCGTTTTAGAATTTTGTTCCTTGGCACCACACGGAATAAGCCTTCTCTCTCTTCTGCAAGAGGTTTCAGGTTTTTAAAAACAGCCACTCTCTCTCCGAGAGATCCCTCCTCCAGGCTAGGTAGACCCAGCTCCTTCCACACTCTGCCGTGACTGCGAATTCCTCAGCCTCTGTACTATCAGGTGCAGCTCCAAGTGACTGAAAACCTAACCCATCATAGTTTCAACAAGATGTGAGTATATTTATCCGTCTCCAGCGCGGGTAGGTGATCTGTGACAACCATGGCCCCCAGTCCCGTAGGCCGAGGCTCCATCCACCTTGCTGCTCTTCTGGACATGCCTTCCGTCTCAAAGTCTGAGCGGCAGCACCCAAGTTCTAGGCAGCAGGAGGGAGGAGGGGCAGAAGGGCTCAGGTGCTCAGGCATTCTCTCCCTCGGGGAAGGTGTCCAGAAACTGCCACTTCTTGTTAGAGCTCGTTGCTCCACACTTCCATGTCTGCACCTAAGGAAGAGAGACGGGAAGTGCCATATGCCCTGCTAGACCTTGGAGGTACATTGCTTTAGAAGAAGGGGCGATGAATTCTGGGGACAGCCAGCTGCACTTAGCGCATCCCATTGTTCTTTTGTCACTCAGGAAGTGCTGTGGCCGAAGCAGAGCAGAACCATCAGTGCCTTTTTATTTTTTTAAGATAACACACTGTAAAAATATGAACTTTATTTCATTACACACAAATGTAAGAAAGTACTTTTATTTTCTAAATCAAATTAAATCTCATTCTGAGCCTTGTCTCACCATATGGATAAAAAATCCCTTATTCGCTCTTGCCTCCGTAGGGTCACAGAGAGTAGGACTGAGATGGAGAAGGTGTTATGTGGGTCCTGGAAATGGGGGAATGGCCTCTTATCTCCAGACCCTCTGGTCCTCCATGAGAGTCCCACCATCCAGGTCTGTTCTGGTCCATGTGAGGACAGAAGGCCCTGCTCCTTTCATGCCAGACTCAGGCAATAGGATCTTTGCCAAAACTGGAATGAAAGCTTTGACGCCTGGTGCCAGCTTTCCTCGGTGCCCTGCGCGGCCGTTTCTCTCTAAGCCTCTTGCCTGACCAGGGCACTGCAGAGTCCCGTCCTCTCTCTTCCCAGGCCCGCAGAGCCTGCCCCTCCCCAGGACCAGCGACCTCTGCCTTTACTCTCCAAGCTTATCCTTTGATTTCCTCAACTCTGGATCGGTCCAGCATCAGATCCCCTCAGGGGCCTTAAGGAAAATAATTTTTGCCTCTTTCCAGGGGCCTCTGGTAGAAGGAAATGCTGGCACCAGTCAGCTTTTGCTGCCATTGTTCTGTTTTCGCTGTCTTGTTTCGTGTACACTTACACAGGTACAAAATATTTATTAATGCAGTCTCAGATCATTTGGATCACTTTCATAATCACATTGTATTGCTGACCCGTATCAGGAATTGAGTTCTTCTGCCAGTAACAGATACTCAACCGCAGGGATAACTAATTAAGGGTTTATTCTCTCACATAAAGGATGTCCTGAGGTCACACAGTTCAGAGCTGATATAGAGGCTCCATGATGTCGTCAGGGACCCAGTGCTCCCTTGTTTTTCTTCTCTGCTACCCTTATTCATGTCCACCATCAATGACACACTGTGGCTGCTAGAGCTCCAGTCATTACATCTATGTTCCAGGCAGGAAGAAGGGGAGGGGCAAGAGGCAAAAGAGACCTCCTCCCTATATGAGTCAATACCCTTTAAATAGCTATCTTAAGACTTATGTGCAAAGAATTCCATTTAGAGCTCATTGGCCAAAACTTTCTTTATGGGAGACTGGAAAATATAGTCTAAGTTAGGCACATTGCTGCTCCAAATAAAATCCAAATTTTATTACTAAGGAAGAAAGGAAGATGGACATGGATAGGCAACACACAGTCTGCCTACTGCATGATACTGTGAACTCGTGTGTCTGTCTTCTTTCTCACGTTTATAGTTAGATACTTGTACCCAAGGAAAGGACTCTAAACTTTATCTTATTAGAAAGTGCTCATTTTAACCTATAAAAATCATTTAGATTCAACATAGTCATTATTCTTCAGAGCTAAATAATCTATAAATGAAATTGAAGGGAGCCAGCTGCTGAGAAGCCCTTCTCTGATTATCCCACTTGGTGAAATGATGAAGAGATGCTCCTAATCTATCTCCACATATTTTTCTCTGATGCCTTCAGCTGCAAAGATTTCCATCTCTTGTTCCATAACCTTGAGATCTTTTTGAACAGTCTTTGTTTATTCTTTTTACAGAGACTTTTTATTGCTGGAGAGATGTAGCTTTTCTTTCAAAGAAAACATTTCTAGTTCATCTTCCTCCTCTTTCATTTTATCAAGTATAAATGGCTCTGCCATTAAAGTGTGCCCTGCATCCATTTCAGTACTGTTATGTTCGCGTCCCCTTTTCAGAAAATCTTTAAACTAAAGTAAGAATTATTTTTGCAGCATAAACTTTGCCTTTCAATTATCAAGTTTCCTCTCCTTTTTGAGGGCTTTGGAGTAATCTTTCAAAGTGAATCTATCTTTTTTTAAGTTAGAAATTGTGGTTCAGCGTATAATCCTCTGGCTAGGAAGATTTGTCCAGCAGGTCTTTGTGTTTTTTTAGTTGAGAGCTAAATAATCGTGTCATTGCTCTTGGTTCGTATTTGAAGGTGTTTAAAGATATAGAAATAATGATGTTGCAACAACAATGAAAGGATTATTTTGAAGCTTAAAAATAGCACTAAGTCGTGGCAGAAACAGATTGCACTCAGTAATTCCAGTCTCCCTCTCTCTCTCTCCCTCTCTCTCTCTCTCTCTCTCTCGTCCTTATTCACAAAATATTCTTTCGGTTCCTTTTCTCTCACAATAGGAATTGATAGCCCTTTGCGACATTTTAAAATCTGTGCACTCTCTGTTGAGGGTAGAGGGGCCCAGCCTTCTCCCCGAGGGGAGGGGAAATTCTTCACATTCCTTCCTGATGAGTCACACACACACACACACACACACACACACACATACACACGTCGGTTCTTGGTTTCTCAGTGGCTCTTTGGTGGGTTACCCTATTACAGGCTGTGTGCTCCACAGTCACGAGCTCGGCCACTCATTCGTGTGCGCATTCAGGCACACAGGCAAGCTTTCTGGGCCTCCATTTCCTTGCCTGTGAAATGGGGATATGATGCCCACTGTGCAGGGTTTTAGGGTTAATGAGATAACAGGAGAAGCATCCGATATGGGAGATCCTCATGAAGGATGGGATAAGTAAGATGAGCTAGTCTTCTTTTTTCACTTTCCGTGTTCCAGTGTCAGTGCCCAAGGTGGAATATCATAGTTTGCAACATGCTGCAGTGTCACTATTGTAACATAAGAAATACTGAGGTCACCTACTGCGCTTGCATGCGACAGGGCACGAATTGGCATGCACACGTGACGGGGCATGCATTAGCATGCAGTGACAAGAGTAGGAGAAAGCATCTATCGATGGGGCATGCACTGGCGTGCAGTGACAAAGGTGGGAGAAAGCATCTATTGAATGAGATTCCTGTGTCAAACCCTGTCCCAGTGTGAGCACTTTTCTATCTCGCAGCAACTCTATGAGCAGTATTGCCCTAATTTTGAAGAACGTGAGGCTCAGAGAGGTTAAGTCACAAAGCTAGTAGGCAGTATTGCGAGTTGACGTCCTCTTGGTGTGTCGGAGGCTCTGTGGTAGGCAGAATCTTAAGATGGCCCCCGAGCTTCCCACTCCTCTGATGACCACATTCTGTATAACCCCTCCTCTTGAGTGCGGGTGGGACTTGTGAATATGATAGGATAGTCACTCCTGTGATTGCATTCTGGCGTTTCAGACTCCATCTTGGCAAAAGTCAGGGAGAGTGTCTTGCTGGCTTTGAAGAAGGAAGCTGTCGTGTTGGGAGAAGGCCACCTGGCAAGGCAGTCTCTAGGAGCAGGGAGTGACCCTGGCCAACACCCACCAAGAAACAGGGACCTCAGTGCCAGAACCTGAAGTTACTGAATTCTGCCAACAATCTGAATGAGCATGGAGGAGGATCCTGAGTTCCAGATGAGAACCACGGCACGGCCGACATCTTGGCTTCAGCCTTGTGAGACCCTGAGCAGAGAACCAGATTTGCCGTATTGGGACTTCTGACCTACAGAAACTGTGAAATAAAGAATGGATGTTGTTTGAAGCTGCTAGGTTTGCGGGAATTTTTACGCAGCCATAGAAAACTAACATACACTCTTCCTGCTAGGCTCTGCTGGACCCGCAGCCAGGAGATAAGAGCATCAGATGCTCTTCGTCAGCTATTGGCCTAGAGAACTGGGTCAATTCATTTTTCCAAGGAGCAAATAATACTTGACTTTCCTACTTGACAGAGTAGCTGTGAAGCTTATCTGAAAAGGCGGACATGAATGTTCTTTTGTGGGCTATAAAGTGCTATCCAAAGGCGATATCTAAAATGTTTAACAAGCAGCCATGTGCAGAAAAAAACAATCAGAAAGGATGCTGGTCATGAGCAATACGGTTACACTAGTGCATGGTGGGAAATATTGTTCATAGGGCAGATGCAAAAGGTATTTCCAGGCTCGGATATTGAGGTATGGAGCCCAGGCCAGAGTCAGGCAGGAGGGTTGTCCATCTCATAGAGGAGGCACCTCCGTTCAGCAACTCTCTTTTTCTGTATGTCTCCTAGCTTTGCTTTCACATTTTCTTTAAAGTCTCTCTTATATTTTCAACAACCATCATGTCAACATATTCCTTCCAAAATTTGTGAAAAAGACTCCACTTTTAGAGAATGAGCATTCCTTCCCCTCTTTCCACTTCTGAGAGACGATGGTGTCATTAGCTCTTCCCTGAGTCTGCTGGAGCAAAACAAAATGGAAAGATTATTTAATGCTCCAACGTATACCCCGAAGGAGAAAGGAGAGGTTGCCTCTTTTACCGTGTCATTCACAGTTATTCAGTTTGACTGTGTGGATGCAAATTTTGACCTCCAAGTTCTACCTTTTTCCTGTAAATATTTTGCTTTTTTCCTGCAGGTATCTTTGTCTTATTTCCTAAGCTCCAGTTTCCCAAAGTACTTCGGTTGCTTTAGTGGCCTAATTGTGCCGCGGCATATTTAAAAGTCATTATTTTCATCATCTATTAAATGTAGCCCAGAACAGTTTAAAAAATTGGGTGAGGCATTTTTGCAAAAGCATTTATGATGTGGGCTGCCAAGGAATGTGCAGCTGCAGGAGCTTCTTTCTCTAATCTTAGACTTTTACTTGAAAATGTATTAAGGGTGGATACCTGTGAAGAGGAACCAATTTGATCTCCCAGGAACTGCAAGCATTGCAGAGGCGCACTTGGTTGGAACGTGCTGAATCTATTGATTCGGGGAAGTGTTCCCGCTTACAAAGTAGCCCTTTTATATTGAAATGTACTGCCTGAACTTGGACTGCACCTGCTGTCTTGCTAGTTCTTAACATCTTTGAAGAGTCTGTCCTAAGCAGCGTGTATTGGTAAATGTTTAACAACAAGATGGGGGTGAGGCTAATTTGTTACACTTGCCGATTTCCTTGGTGTAAATATTCCCACCATCGCAGATTTCAAGGTACCAAAGTAAGGTCACTGAATGCAGAGTTGGGAAGAAATTTGCGATGGCACACCAGCATGCAATATTTTTACCACACAGACACAACAGACAAACCATCTCAAGAGTCGAGATAATAGTAAAATGAAGTAAAATAATAGGAAGTGATGATCTTTGAGTATTTGTTACTTTTAAATATATAGAATTTATTTAATTGTAAGTTTTAATAATGTAAAATTACCATAATGGCCATGGCTAACATGCGGCCCCAGCATACCACTGAGCCTGAGTCGAGAGGATTGACTGTGTAACTGGATGATTAAACTGGAGTCATTCTGCCTCAGTTTTGGTGCACGCACCAAAGTCCAAGAATAAGGCAATTGGTTCCAAGTACCCCATATTAAAATATGAGGCGCCAGACCCCCCATGTGGGACTTGCAAAGGGGAGGACCCCAAGCTGGCTCTGCCAGCATCACCTTCTTCTAATTGAGCTAGAGGAGTGGGGAGAGAATTTCTTTGGAAAAAATTGTTAGATTGTACTTCAACACAAATAACAGGGACTTCAAGAGGACGTCTCAGAGAACTTATAAGCACTCCCAGAGTTTGGAAACACAAGGACTGGCGTCTGACACCCACTAAGAACAGTCAGTGTAAAGGCTGTGGCTGTGACCACACCACTGTGCCTGGTCACAGAGTAAGGAGGGTTGCAGTGGGACAAACTTCACTTCCATTGATGTTGGGAAAAGGTGAGTGTTTCCTGGAGCTCAGATGTGGACCATGTAAAAGTGAGCCAGCCTGAGATTGACTTAGAAGGGATCCTACCCAATGAGCTAAGCGCTTACCTGAAGGTACAATGTGACCCTAACAGAGGAGTAGGTGCCCAAAGGCCCTCCCAGGGAACAGTGTTAATCAGACAGCTGACCATGTTAGGGTTGTGGCAGTCAGAGGTCCCTGGCCAAGAATCCCTGAGGAGTCAGCAATAGCCTTGCCTGAGAGAAGAATCTGCTTGGAGCATTTGCCTTCCCAAAGCCACCAACATCATGTCGTGGCTCTTCCTTTCATCTTCTCTATCCCTTGATCCAACCCTACAAGGGTCAGAAACAGCAGCTAGGGAGAAGAGGGCAGAAGGTAAGCGAGGAAGGGGACTAAAAATTATGATGTCTGCTGGGCCCAACTGGAGTCTGCCCAGAAAGCTTTACATTGATGAAAAGTGATGATGACAGTGGACTGCACTATGGTCATGTGATTATATACTGGATCATTGTAAATGCCAAAATGAAGGGACTATTTGTTTATTATCCAAGAGCAGTGGAAAAAGCTAGACAATATTTCATCTGGGGGAGGAGAGGCAGGGATCCAGAAATCAAATTTGAAGAGAGTGGAAGAAGGAAGCTAGCAGTTTGATTTCTCCCTATAACCCGTTGATGTGAAATCAGTCAGCCAACCAATTACAAGTGCATTTTTTTTGAAGAATTTCTGAATACATTAAGATCTTTGATACCCTAACCAATCGCTACTTAAAAGAAAGACGAGGGGCTGGCCCTGTGGCCGAGTGGTTAAGTTCACGCTCTCCGCTGCAGACAGCCCAGGGTTTCGTTGGTTCGAATCCTGGGCACGGACTTGGCACTGCTCATCAAACCACGCTGAGGCAGCATCCCACATGCCACAACTAGAAGGACCCACAATGAAGAATATACAACTATGTACCGGGGGGCTTTGGGGAGAAAAAGGAAAAAAAATAAAATCTTTAAAAAAAAAAAGAAAGACGAAGTCAAGTCACATTCATTGCTATGGGGCTTTTTCGAGGACAAATGATAGTAAAAACCTAGAGTAACTTTTGGAATTAAATATTGAAGTACTCCCCAAAGAACTGGGGACCAAGATTGTCATCCTCTATTCTAATTGGTAAATCTTAGTCCCAAAAAGATAATAGGAAAAGATAAACTGACTTAGAAAAGTTAGAGTGAATATAATTTTCCGTGGGCTGTGTAAGCACTAATGCAGTGAAGAGTTAAAAAGTGAAAATGAAAATGCACAATGATTTTCAATTACAGAACACTGAGCAACTGATTCCTTCTGAATCGCCTGAGTTGGTTTTGGTTTGGAACTGTACAGAACACACAGCCATAGAATTCTTGCTAAAAGGGATTTCAGATTTTCCCTACTCCATTCCATTAACGTAGATGGAACGGTGGGCGGGGTTGAGGGACGGGCTGGGGGCAGGTGTAAACACCCCAGGTTCTATGGAACAGTGTTGTCTCTCTCACTCACTAGCAGAAATTATATTTGCAGCAATGACTAAACCCAGAAAATTCTGTGAGGTTACCGGGCACAGAAGCCACACACCATTTTCCCAGGAAAGGCGTGTGACCAGGCCGAAGCCTTCACTCAGACCATGTTGTCTAGAGAAGGAAGCGGGCTGGTGGTAACAACTGTGCAGAGACAGAAACAAAACCGGGGAGGAGGAAAAGTGATCTAACAAGACTGTAAAGTCCTCTTCGATTTGCAAATATTGCAGTCTTTGATGGGCATGCAAACTGAAATGCCCGCGGGGACTAGGAACATTGCGGAAAAAACAGAAGTAGAAGAAAAAGAAACACAGGCATTTATGAGAAAAGACTACAGCACAAACGCTACAAGAAATAGCTACTGACACTCTGCTTCAGTGTCAGGGACAATAGGGAGTGAGGAGGAGTGCGGTGAACTGGAGACCGTGCTGCGGTCAGCACTTGTGACTGCCACACGACAACGTGGATCCAGCAGCCACAACACCCAAGATTTGTAACACTCTGAAGTTTTAAATGTTACCAACTAATTTTAACAGTTGAAAACACTGTGTTGACCAAATAAAACATGAGTGCTCAATGTGTTATGTAATCCAAATATTTCTTAGGTAATGGTAATAATAATTCGGTTTGTTCAGATTCTTCTATGGTGCTCACTAGCGTTGGGAATGAAGTGCGGCACACGTATTAACCGTTTTCATTCAAACTAATATATAGCACCACGTGAACACAAGAAAATGCGGAAGATAAATTTCACAGCTTTCTGTGTTTGTGTTTCAAGAGCAAAAATAGTTGACATGTAAATAATTTTAAATAACTGTCCTCGAATCCTCTTAATAATATCCTTAACCCTCTGTGGGGCACCTGGAGCGGAAAATAGGTCAAACAGGGCCTTGTCTACTATGGCAAGATGCATATGGAGAGCTCGTGAACATTTATGGAAATGCCTCAGAAATCAGACCTATTTATCAGCTGCCAGGGCCCCAGGCCTTTCATCGCCTCCGGCCAAACACTGCATTCGTGGTGGGACGTACTGGGGCATCTGAGCAAAGTACAGCCTGTCATTTCTGAGGGTCTTCTCATGTGCTGTTGCCATCTTGTTGTGTGAGGCAAAAACTCTAAGAAACCAAGTCTACCCCTTTACAGAAGATCTACGAAGCTCACTCCACAGAAATATTGAAAATCTTCCTCCAATGGTGACTGAAATGTCCCGTTAGGTCATCTTTTCCCTAAATTTTGCCCATTTTAAACTCTCTTCTTAAATAACAACAACAACGAAAAGTAAATTCTCTTTGAAAAAGGGTAACACATCATCTGCTGAATACTATATCATGGCCTCATTTTTCTGGATTCCCTGAAATAGTCTTTAAAACATTAACGTGAAATTACTGGAGGCAAGGTAGGTCGAGAAAAGGAAACATCGAAGAAGTGAAGAAGAGAAAGGGACGGACGAATGTCGGATGTATGCATTTTACTATTTTCTCTAACAGCCTTAGATTTCAGATTTTAGGAACTGAGGTCATCATGGATCAAAAAAATTAATAGGACCATTGTAACATCTACACACACACGTAATGAAAATAGCTTTTTTTTTTTAAGTGAAAAGCTTTGTTTTCCAGCAAACAGTTTTAGAACTCTTTAATTGAATGTGATTTTTAAGAGCACCTGTAGAGATAGCATATGTAGGCAAAATCCTATTTTAAAGGTTTTGTGGCTTTTCCAAATCATTCAGTTATGATAGAATTGGGTTGTAATGGCTGTAATGAAATCACCACAGAAATTCCTTCTCTTCAGTTTGGAGGCCGTGGAGAAGACGCAGACCCGAGGTCCGGTTCCTAAAGTGAACAAGCTAGGAAGTGTATTGACCGCAGTAGGAAACATACAGAGTCCAAATGCTCTTTCGTTCTCTGATTCTGTCGCTTCCCTGGGAGGCAATGTTGTTCTTGATTTGCTCTTTTCACTGAGGGGAAGATGCATATTCAGGGACTTCCATTTGGACTCTTCCAACCTCTTGGACAGCTCTGATCCCCAGACTCAGAGACCACTGCAGACGTCCGCCAGCTACCCAGAATATCTATTTCAGTGACACATTTCGGGACCAGGGATATGACCACTGGGGGAGGGGGGGTCTGCAGTCCCAGTGGACTCACTGGGAGCCAGACATGGGCCAGGATTCCGTTTATTGTCTGGTCCCAAGTGACTACATGCTAATAGGGGGCCAAGGCAATGCTTTGGGTCTCTGGGTATCATCGTCCCTTTTCCCTGGTTCAATAGCCGTAAATTTGTTTAGGGAAGAACAGGGGCAATCATTTCCATGTTCACTTGCTGTGGTGTTGAGGGTCCTTCTTCCTGGAGAGCTAGCCTCTTCTTCAGCCACTGGATTCCAGGTTCAAAACCTGGCTTGGCTTCAGAATCATTTTATTGGGGTGACTGCCCTCGGCTTCCTGATCCTCCTTCCTAGATCTCTTTCGAGTTTATGGATTGAGTAGTACCGTCCCTGGCTACCCAACTATTTTCCCTTTGGGACACTGAATTCCACCAACAGCGTCCATAATAGCCTGAGCACAAACCCCTCTGCCTGCCTTTGTGCCTTTGCCTCTCCTTACGATAACTGTGTTCACCTGGGGGTCCTATCGACCCCACCATCAGCCCTGGCCTACAGAGGAGAGCCACCACTGAATGTCTCAAGGATATGGGCACGCCTCTTACCAGCATACTCCTGTTGCTTGGCAAATGATGCTCCTCCTTTGTTTCTGCAGAACAAGGGCCACTGGTGGTTTTCCACCTTCCATAGCATGCCCACTGCAGCATGCCCATTTCCCTGAGCTTTTAAACCCTCTCCCACTGTCTATCATGGCCATTCTGGCACGTTTTCCTCACTACATGTGCTCCATTGCCTTTTCTAGGGAGGCATCTTAGTCGTGTGTTTGCACTATCTCCCAGGTCCTTGCCAGGGTGTCAGATCCTATATCCTGGATAAACTCTCCCTTATCTAACCTTACATTCCACTGCTCTTCGTCAAGCAACAGCAGAATCCAGACGAGTGCGCCTCAATCTGCTCCTGTCCAGCCACCAGCTCCTTGGGGTCTAGTCTCTCTCCTCTCTTATCAGGCTCAAAACGTCCTCAGCTGAGTTTTATTGTGACCGAATCCTAGCTATTGGCCTCATAGCAAGCAAGGGGAAGTGCTAGCCTTTAAATGGGAAGAGTGGGCCCCTTGTGCAGGCTCAGTGGGTTCAGGGGAATCTGGGAACTTACAACTTTCATGCATATCAATCCAGATGTCCTGTCCTTGTGCCAGGTCACTCCCCTGCTGCCCCCTCCATCCAGAACCCTGAACTTGGCATAACAGATGTGTCTTGTTTGGGAGCTCAGCCCTCTCTTGAGCTCTGCTACTGCTATGATTGAGTCCTGGTCTGGTCTTCAGCTTTCTCTGCCCTCTCTCCAGGAGATGAGAGACCCTTTTACACTGCCAAGGAGACCGTCTCTGGCTTTCACTGTTAGCTTGTAAAAGTCAGTCACCCTTGGGCCATGATTGTTTCTTTCAGAGTGTCTATTGGGCTTGGGTATAGCCAACCAATTCCAGCGTTATACTGCACCAACTGGTGATTTCTTTTGCATTGGTCATTGGTATTCCATACTAGTTCACCACTGGCAAAGGCGTTAATAATTGCCCTGCTACCTTGTACCAGAGGTTACATGGGCACCACCTACCCCATTGATGGAATTCAAATTGCCAGCCAAAAGCTTCAAAGCTCCATCCCAGCATCTGCTTTCTCCGCCGTTCTTGGTGTTAATTGGCACTGGTTGGGCTCCCCAGGAGGCAGACTCTCAGATGGAGGTTAGAGTTCAAGAGTTTCATTATGGAGCCTCTTGGGGTCACTTCCCGCAGAAGAGGAGAGACGAAAGCAGGACTGGGCAGAGGGAAAAGTCAAGCT
The DNA here is from genome assembly GCF_021613505.1 of Equus quagga. Lineage (NCBI taxonomy): Eukaryota > Metazoa > Chordata > Mammalia > Perissodactyla > Equidae > Equus > Equus quagga. The sequence goes on along the minus strand of NC_060267.1, from coordinate 4,699,976 downwards.
GTGATGTGGTCTCAACCAATTCTGCCACCGAGTCTACAGGTATGTCTAAAGCTCGGATGACCCTTCTCTGTTGTCCTGAGTTGGAGTGAGAGGCCGGCCTTTCTAGCCCAATACTGATCAGTCATTGAATGCAGGCATCCCAGGAAAGGGTCACAGCCCTGGGTGAGGCAGCCTTCTCAGCCGCTGCAGTCCCCCATAGGGGGCTGACCGCCCAGGGTGCTCTGCTGGCAGCACTCCCAACAGCTGGGAGAGTAAGTCCTTCATCCCTGAACTGAATTCTGGGTGGTGCATCACAGTGTCCACCACACCCCATATTCAAGGCTCTCCTAAGATGGATATTCCTGGCTCGGTGAATTGCTCTTTGCAAAGGTGAATATTGAGTATTAATATTAAACATTTGCAGATGTGGGCTAAATAACACTGTAGTTCTGAACTTTACATCCTAGGTAATTGCCATTAGCTCTCGCTTCATCTCCCAGAACCCTCTGTCATTCGTGGTGCTCTCTATTCACACAGGTGTTTTCTAAACCCACAATGAGAGTCAGGGCTGTGCCTTTGGGGACTCTGGGCCCTGAGGCTGAAATTGCCTTTCTCCTTTCTCCATCTGGTTAACTCCCTTTAAGACCCAGCTCAGAAGTCACCTCCATGGCGACACTTCTCTCTAGTCCCCTAGGCAAGAGCTATTTGCAATCTTCTCTTCTTTCCTGCAAGTATCTGGTCATTCAGTACTTAGCAGGCCACGTTCACAATGCCAAGAGCTAAACTTGGGAGCCAGACTCCCTCTCGACTGGAATCCTAGCTCTGGCATTTAATAGCTGTGTAACCTTGAGTCAGCTACTTAACCTCTCCCTGCCTCAGTTTTCTCATCTGCAAAAGGGGGCTCTACCTCACAGGCTTATGGTGGGGGTTCAATGAGCGACTATGCACAAAGCACGTAGGACTGTGCAAAGCACATGCTGTATGCTCTGTGTCTTCACTGTTACCTCACCGTAGCTATTCTATATTGTGCCTCATTTGTTGGCCCCTCAGAGGCAAGGATCACTTCTTATTAGTCCGTGAATACCACAGTGCCTGGCACACAGAATGTAGCAATAAACACTCATTGACTAAAGTTGACTATCTAAAGCCTAGAAATCTGTTATCTAGCACAAGGATAATAATGAATTGCCATCACTAAAAGCTAACAATACTATACATTGTAACCTTGAAGAAATACATATATCTTTCCTGTGATGGCAGTGTTAAACCAGTGTTTCCCAAGGTGTCTCCAGTGGAACACCGGTTCTGCAAAATAATCCACAAAAATGAGTTCAGTGTCCAAGTTCAATAAGCATGGAAAATGGTACATACACTACTGGATTCACATTTGAGTATTAAAGGCTCTGAGACGTTCTGTAGAGATGTCTAGTGGTTTTAACATTTAGTCACAAATCCTTTGATACTTCTCCCTTCAAGAGCTGGGGTTTATTTCCCCTCCAGTCGTATATAGGCTGAAGACAATGACTGGACTCTAAGGAATAGATTATGGGAGAAGTGGCAGTGTGTGACTCCCTAGTCTTAAAAGATTAGGTCATAAAAGGTATTGCAGTCTCCTCCCGGTTCTCTCTCTTGGATCACTCGCTCTGGGAGAAGCCAGCTGCTATGTAGCAAAGAGAAGCCAAGCCTATGTGGCAAAGCGAGAATGCCCCCTCCAGCAGCACCTGTGCAGGCCTTCTTGGAAAGGGGCCTCCAGCCCCGGTCAAGCCTTCAGACCACTGCAGCCCTGGACAGCATCTTGACTGCAACTCATGAGATTTGGAGTCAGAATTACCCAGCAAAACTGCTAAATTTGGGGGGAATGTGTTACATAGCAATAGACAACTAATGCAGAATGAAACATGTTTAACTTTATATAATCCGATGTTTGACCCAGGACATAGCTTCGTCATGCTCATTAACACTACAGCCCACACTCTTGTTAGAATGTAGAGTCACTATATAGTTACATATTATCAAGTTTCTCTGAACCTCTGTTTAAAATCTTTTAGAAATAAACAATTTTTTTCTTTTTAAATTGTTCTGTAATTGATTCTTTAAAAAAAAATCCAACATTGTCATACTTTTCTCTCTAGGTTTTCTAAAGATCAGGTTTAACATCTTTGCTTGAAATGCCACCTTCTCCTCCTTGTGAGAACAGCTTATTTCACTTTCATTAGCCATAGATTCATGTATGGCTTTAAAAATACATTGTAGTTTTTATCATCATAGTGCATTTTTTTTAAATGTGTATGATGTTTCTTTTATTTATTTCTTTTTAAAGATTTTATTTTATTTTTTCCTTTTTCTCCCCAAAGCCCTCCGGTACATAGTTGTATATTCTTTGTTGTGGGTCCTTCTAGTTGTGGCATGTGGGACGCTGCCTCAGCGTGGTTTGATGAGCAGTGCCATGTCCGCGCCCAGGATTCAAACCAATGAAACACTGGGACGCCTGCAGCAGAGCGCGCGAACTTAACCACTCGGCCACGGGGCCAGCCCCTCATCACAGTGCATTTTAACGTGGCTTATTTAAATTATTTTCTATCAGATTCAAGTTAAGTATTAAATATTTTACCTAAAATAAAATATTGTGAGAATTTCCTAGAAGTGATTCTTTCTCAAAAAAATCTTTCCAGTATAATGTGATTACTGTGTCAGCTCTTTAGATGCTCATTTAATAATAAATGAATACCTGTGAATAAATAATGAAATCAATGAGGCAAGCTTTGTTTTAAAGGCATATTCAGATCTATGCCTCATAAATATTCAAAGCACATCGAGGTTAATCAGTATTGTCCTGGGGTCATTTATCAGAATTTTAGGTTCTCCATAATAAGCTTGCTTTCAAGTTCAACGCAGTTAGTATGTCATCTGCATAATTATAGCTTTTTAGACATTTCCATTTCCTCTACTTAGTTCGCATGAAGAGAAGCCCTTTGAAGCTCAACTACTTAGCTACCTCCCTACTTTAAGGAAGTTTTGAGGCAGCACAGATCTTTTCATCAGTTAAGGGAAAGCAGACATTTTCTACTATTGTGTTAAGAGAAGAGCTGGATGGGGAAGCTGGATAGGGAGACTGGGCATCTTTCTTTGCATCCGAACCATGTCTCCTCAATATGTCTTCATCATGTTCTCCAAAGGGAGTATCTAGACGCACCAATTTTCAAATGTAAGAACCAAACACATTCCAAAGGCAATTGTAAAGAATTTTTCGTTTCATGACTGTTTTATGTTAACCTAATCTCTGACCTTGCCAAATATTTGAATAATTGACAAGACCTAAATGACAGTTAAAGAGTACAATTTCTTCATAGTTGGTTAACTTTTTGAGTTACTTTTTTTTTAGTTTCACAATGAAAATAATGAAAATCAGTATACTATAGTATGTATTTCTATTATTTATGGCTCTGGGCTTTAGAACTGTACAGATTCTAAGAAAACACTAACAATCGATAGCAAGGAGTTAAGCACTGTGTTAGGCTCTCTACATATATCACCTGTCTTTCTCCCCAAAACAGCCCTATGAGATGAGAGGTATTTCTAGCTCTGTTTTATAGGAAGGAAACTGAGGCTCAGAAAAGCAACTTGTATCGGAGCTTAGAGTGGAAAATAGATTTGTCTTGACATCAAAATCACAAATAACTATAGGAATAATTATTTTAACCTACAATAATTTTTGTCCCCTTAAATTAAAACAATCTGTTTATAGGATGTCCTTTAATTGATAGCGTTGTTATATATAACAACAGCCACCAATAGAAAGACAGAAGGTGCAGTTTGCAGAAAAGATTGCATCTATTTTCCTATTATACCTTTAAGAGCATCAGGTATATGGGTTCCACAATCAACCAGGATAATTAAGGAAACAACAAGTGCCCCAGAGGGAGCATTTTCTAGTGATTATATCATAGATACATAATAATATCTTTATAAACTAAGCAGGAAAACATTCTCAGAAGCATATTGTTCAGGTCAGTGATTTTAAAAGAATTCCATAGGATGAATGGCCCTCTGTCAGAATACAAGTTGTGGAGCAAATTCCATTATAATTCTCTTTTCTCAGTCACTTGGAACTTTCTCAAAAAGTCTCTTTCCTAGTGAAACTGTCCCTGGTGGCGGCCTCCCAAATGTGATTTTTTTTTTAAGTTAAAGGAAAATTTGTTTCTCCATCCAAGAAGGAAATAGTTACTCAACCACTCTTTTCAAAGGCTTTTAAGTATAAATACCTCAAAACTCAAACTTTTAAGTACTTAAAATTTTATGTAAAATTAGGTAGCACTCAATTATTCTTTTTGCTGTATGATATGAGAAATTAGAAACAAAATTCATCTAGAATTGTACAGAGTTCAATCAACTATTTGCTGTATTCAAATCTGGAGGAAAAGCAGGACTGGTTTTACAGAGCTACAGTCGGGTTGAACTTGACTGAACATTTGAGTTAAGTTTGAATCAGAGCGGTTTATCTAGAGAACCCGTCATGGAGTCAAGATAAAGCATCACAGGCTGCTCTGTTCCTATGCCATTAAAGCCTGTGACAGAGCTGGCAAAGCTATGCCTTTAGCATTTGCCTCTGTGCCTGCAGTGATTTGCCTCTTTTGAGAGAGGTCTCCCTTAAGGTGAGCTCAGCAACTGCTTAGGATCCCAAATGCCAAGTTCTTCTTTGGCCTTAAGATTGACCAAGGAAACCTCTCTACCCCACCCACCTAACCTGAGAACGCAGAACACTAGACCTTTGCATGTGAATTAATTCCCAGTTGTTCACACAAGTACCATTTCACAAAACTTTAGAAGGGAAGCACATATGTGTACTTAACTATTTCAAAGAGCACTTCATCTGCAAAATCTGTTGAGCTGGACATTGTCAGATATTATTCAGAGCAAAGAAAAATCACTTTATACCATTAAAATATAAGGTAAACCGGGCAGCAAATTCATAAGCAATGAAAACTCAGCAATTTTCTGATCACCTGAGCTGTGTGTTGATGCCCACTATCCAAACTACAAAACTAAACTGTGCTAGTCGTCGTTGTGCCACTTCAGAGGCAATAAAGATCAAATGTGATAGTAAATTGTATGTTGTTCTAGATAAATTGGTTTGGCTGCAAGTTACCAAAAAAAAGTGGAATTAACAAGCTGGAAATATTTCTCTTGTGTTTAAAAGGTCTGAAGGCAATTGATCTGGGTTGGAACGGCATTCCCCAGTGGCAGGGACCACTCCTTCCAGGTGGCCGCCTTGCTGTGTGAAGCCTCGGTTCCCAGATCATTTCACGTTCAAAGATGGCTGCCAAAGTTTCAGACATTCTGTCTCCATGTCAGTCTACAGGAAGAAAACACAAAGCATATGCATCGACTCCTGCTTCCATTCACACCCATGGGTTAGAACTCACATGATGTCATCTGACTGCAAGGGAAGCTAAGAAACGTTGCCTTTATTTTGGAAGGCTGTGTGACCAGCTAAGACTCAGGACTTCTCTTTCTGAGGAAGAAGGGAAGAATGGATATTTGAGGTAAAACTAACCATTTCAGCCACACATGTGATTAATGAAGAAAATAAAATAGGAAAGTTACAGCATTTACAAAAACTGAGGAGGAGTAGGAGAGAACCTGGCAAAGACTGAGATATTTGAATTGATTAAGCAAGAACATAAAAATCAATGATTGTGGACTAGCTCCTTTTATGCATTACTTTCACAAGGTTTTCTCAAGGTCCTGGAGGTTAGACATCTTGAAAGTTAAGATCTAGCTTAAAGAGCCGCACGATCCAAAGCAAAGTGGCTATTTGGCAATTAATGAGTAAATTCAGATTGTGTCATTAGCAATTAAAAGGTTGAGAAAATTCCACATGGAATCAAGAATCGTCCTGGTTGCCACTCTATAGTATGTTTATACTTAAATATTTATGACCTCCCAGAAAGATCTTTTTTCTAAGAAAATATTTGCAATGTCATCCTTGCTATTTAGTACTTGGCTTTAGTGTACATTGCTCAAATATTTTAACAACTTAAAATTCTCATTTTTTCCCTACGTTTTCCTGTTTAAACAAGAGAGAAAATTATTTTGTTCAATTAAATATAAGAAATAGAGTATATAATATTTGAGGGTGCAAGTGATTTCCTCAGGAAAGACACAATGAGAATCATCTTTAGATGGCTGTGGTTGAGAGAGCAGATTTCACCATTTACAGATGTGACATCGGGTAATCTGACTTCTCTAAGTTTCAGCGTTGTTTATTTGTTTGAAATCTTCAAGATACGTATTTCAAAGGATTTTCATGAGGATTAATGAGCTTATGTATGGATACTTGGCGAACACCAAGAAGCCGATAAAATTGAAGGACATATTACAGAGCAACGTCCTCTGTTTCAGTCCAACTACTCATAATTGCATGTTCATGCTCACCTTTTTCTATGAAAAATTTCAAAGAAGTTGATTAATTTAGAGTTTCCAAACAGAGCTTACCTTTTTAAAAATTAATATTTATGAAACACGATATAGATGATTATAGGTAATAACATATACTAATATGCTTTAGTGGCAAAGTACATGGGTAGAGGTTAGAGATATGTGACTATGCTGAGTGAGATCCATCATTGACTGAATCACTAAAAGATTAAAAAGTCAGAATCAACTTTGCTTTTTCTTACAAAGTTCATTTAATTTTTTAGAATTACATTTTTATAATTTTCTCTTTGCTGCCAAGAATGTTCCTTTCAAAGATTTTATAATAGTGCATTGAAACATATCTGTATCTGTATCTACATCTCCGTCTATGTATTTGAAAAGCTTTGCCACTGATATGGAAATTATGTCTCTTAGTAACTTATCAGTGGTCCAAGACCTTCCAAAAGAGCCTTGTTCAAGATATAATGAAGCATGTACAAAGATGGCTTTAGCTTCAAGTTCCTAAGCGCAAGCTGTACTGCATTTGCTATAATGGAGCAATATATTATCTTGAAATGAACTGTGGAAGCACTTTTTTTAAGTTGAACTAACATAAAATTTTAGAGAATAAATATATTACAGTGAAAAATTGAAAAATGTGAAACATTGCATCATTTGTTTGCATTTTGTATAAACATCAACATTGCTATTTCCAAAGAAAATATGGAAGAATATTAATTCTGATAAAAAAAATAAGTATTGTTAATGAGCCAAGCACAAGAGATATTTGTCTTACAGTTTTATTAAATAAAAAAACCACTAATAGAAGAATATTGTGTTACCTTTGGGCCCTATTCTGCAATTTTTTACAAAGACAAAACCTCTTCTGCTTTCCTGGGACATGTTTCAATTAAGCATGATGAGCATATTTCAATTAAGGTTTATATTTCATGTGTATTTTCACAGGTGTTAGCGCCTAGATCCATAAATACACTTGAGAGTCACATGGCTGTAGAAGAGGGTCCCATTCTGTGTTTCTGATAGTGCGTACTTGTAACTCCAGATGTCTACATAGCCAAGAGTTACAATTGACAAGTTTTCCTTGTTAAAGTCATGTCAACATGATACCAAACTACTATGTATATGTTCTTGACAAATTGCTGTCGGTTTTTCCAGTCCAAAAATCTGAGCACTGCCTCATCTTAAAAGTCACCTTTAGGGGCCAGCCTGGTGGTGCAGCGGTTGGGTTTGCATGTTCTGCTTCAGTGGCCCCAGGTTCACCGGTTCGGATCCCAGAAGCGGACATGGCACCACTTGTTGGCAAGCCATGCTGTGGCACGCATCCCACATATAAAGTGGAGGAAGAGGGCATGGATGTTGACTCAGGGCCGGTTTTCCTTGGCAAGAAGAGGAGGATTGGCAGTTGTTAGCTCAGGACTAATCTTCCTCAAAAAAAAAAAAAAAAAAGGAAAAGTCACCTTTAAGGGGCCGGCCCCATGGCCGAGTGCTTAAGTTCGTGCACTCCGCTTTGGCAGCCCAGGGATCGTCAATTCGGATCCTAGGTGCCAACATACACACTGCTCATCAAGCCATGTTGTGGCAGCATCCCACATAGAAGAACTAGAATGACCTGCAACTAGGATATACAACTACGTACTGGGGCTTTGGGGAGAAAGGGCGGCGGGGTGCAAAGTTACCTTTATGTGAGAGTTAACATTACAGCATCAGTTTTAACCATTTTCTGGCCAATGGTTGCAGGTTGAAATGTCCCTAGAGATCAGTGCAAAGGTAATGTACGCTCTTGATGATCCACACTGTTGGAGTGACCCAGAGACATGGGTCATCCCAAACGGCAGATGGTGTGAAAACCACTTTAGTGGCATGCACTGTTGTAGTCATATTTGAATATGGACTCTAAGAATTAAATTCAAGTTAAGATCCTATTAATACTACTTGGCCCAGAGACTTAAGGTTGTTACCCAATGTCTCCATCATTCAGACTGATGACAAGATGTGCTCGCTGAACCATCTTCCTTAAGTATTTCCTTTTCAAAGGACTTCTCTGCATACAAAGTTAATAGTTGAGATGTCAAAAAATATGTAGGGAAGTAGACGTGGGTTTTCACTCGAAAGTATCAAATGCATTCCATGGAGTGAGTGTATAGAAATTTTAACAAAACAAGGAGTCCACAAAGACAGAGTTGTCCACCATCCTAAGAGTGTGCTGGCTGGGCTGCTTACGGAAAAGACTAATCTATCAGAGCCACCGCCTCATCATTTTCCCCACTCTTGGGCCAGGGTGTAGCATGAAAAAGTCATGGTCTATCAAAGGCTTTCTGATGATTAAATGAAACCTACCATTTGATTTCAGTTTAAGCTAATAAAGTTGACTGATTTCTTTTTTCTCAAACTGACCATTCTATTTTTGTGTATTAAAACCTTTAAATTGATTTAATCAATACTATTCTTGACTTTCCTCTGAACTGTGTCTCCTGAGAGATCAAGCCTCAGCTAAAGAGTATGGCTCTTAACTCCAAGATAATATTCAGTGAAGCCATCCACATGGTTTTTCTCCTTGCAGTCATTTTTAATTTTTTTAGTAAAACATTTGGAAGCAACCTAGCGGTGTTGTCTTCCTCTCCTGGGTTTCTGAAATGATTGTAAACATGACATCAGGAGATGTCATGTTTAAGGAGAGCATCCTTTACAAAACTTAATGGAAATCATTCTAGACAAAAAGATCTCAGGCAAAAGGAGTATGTTTTCTCTTTTGTTTAGTGACAAGTCTCAGATTAATCCTAGAGCTCAAAGTTCCTTTCCTACTAGCTTAAATGTTGATTTGGTTTGTAGTAGCTTTATAGATTTTAATCTTTGATATGTTTGTTTTAAGGTGACAATGTGTAGTGGGTTGAATTGTGTTCCCTAAAAAGATATGTCCAAGTCCTGACCTGTGGAACCTATAACTGTGATTTGATCTGGAAATAGGGTCATTGCCCATATAATTAAGTTGAGTATCTTACGATGAGATCGTCCTGGATTCAGGGTGGCCTGCTGTCTTTATAAGAGAAAGGAGAGGGAGATTTGAGAGACACAGAGGGGCAAACCTTGTGAAGACAGACACAAAGACTGAAGCGATAAATCTACCAGCCAAGAAGCGCCAAGGATTGCCAATGGCCACCAGAAGCTAAGGGAGAGGCACAGAACAGATTCTCTCAGAGCCTCCAGGAGGAACCAATCAATGCCAACATCTTGATTGCAGACTCCTGGCCTCCAGAACTGTGAGATAACAAATTTCTGTTGTTTTAAGGCCCCCAGCTTGTGGTAATTTGTTACCGCACCCCAGGAAACTTACACACAATCTAAGTCTCCTATGAGGCCCTCAGTTCATCTTTGTCCTAGATGCTGTCGGAATATGTTACAGTTACAGCCACAGAAGGCAGAACAACTGACGCTTCACCACCAGCTGCTTTCATTTTGAAGATAAGTACCCACACAACCATTTGTTGATATCAGTTGGTGGAAACACGTAGCCAGGATAAAAGCCTATGGTTCGCTTGCAAACACTGGTGTCAGGGATGAACAGCATGATTTCTCCCGCGTCCTCAAAGGACAGATGTCCTTGACCAGACATGCCAACACTAATTACCTACAGTCACAAACCTGATTTAGGACAAACCCATGTTTTCTGTGACAATGAAAGTCAGATGACAACATCTACCATTTTCTGAAGGCAACACATTGTTGGCTGAGCACAATACAATTCTTCTTTTAATTTCTCTTAGCATGCATAATATGAAATGACTGACTGCCCCTCGAAAAGAAGAGTAAAGGATGAAACGAAAGAAAGAGGAAGAGAAAGGAGGAAAGAAAGGAGGGGGGAGGGAAGGGGAAGAAGGAAGGAGGGAGGGCAGGAAACAGGGTGATGGAGGAAAGTGGAGGAAAACAGAAAGAGAGGGAAGAAGAGAGGAAGGAAGAGCCGTATTCATATACGGAACGCGGAATATACCACATTAAGTATTAAAATCAAATTGCTGTGAATGTGTTGTTAAATCAAGGCTTGTCTGTGTTCTTAGTTGACTACAGAATGAACAGGCACAGTTGGGCAATGCAAGATAGAGGAGAGCAGTTGGGGGGTAGGGGGGCCAGCAGCCCAGCCTGTTAAAAGCAGCGGCAAACCATCACACACTTTCTCTCGGACTCAGCCCTGGGTAACAAGGCAGGTGGGCCGCTTCCATCAGCACAGTAGGCTGAGATTTAGTGCCATCACAAAGCGTGTCAACGTGCTGTTGAAATTCATGCCGTTCTATTTCTCATTGCATAGAACAAGTGACCCAGGGCCAGCTACAACTCTGAAAGCTTCTGGCTAATCAGAAATTTTCTTTGTAGTGGTATTTGCGTGAACATATTTTTCTTTTATTTTTGGATGAAGTTTTCAGTAAAACAGAAGGACTTCCTCTGCCTTTTTCCTCTTTTCCCTTCACACCCCCACCCCTTTCCCTCTTAATCTCATGAGTGGGGGAGGGGAGACCACAGGACAGGATGTCTGGCTTTGTGCCACCCTGTCCTGCAATTGAGCAGTCAGCAGATGAGTAGAATGATGTTACTTAAGAACACACAAAAGGAAAATATAAATCCTTTAGGCAGCAGATATGTTTCATTTACTCTAGTTTTCTGTTTCAACTTTTGAAAGAATGCAAGATTTTAGACAATAGTGAGTCAGAAATAGGCCAGTTACAGCACTAAATCTCCCTAGGTTAGGGTCATAACAAAAATACTATTTACAAACACATGGTGCAACTTGATGGTTGATTAATGGGATTAAAATGGGATTGGTAGGATTAAAAGAATGGTGGCTCCAATTTGCCATCTCCATCCACCACGTCCCACAAGTGGTGAAAACTCTGTTTCTTGTAGAGCCATCTTAAGCATTTTCAGACAATCTTTTAGAATCCCTGGGTTCCACAGAGTGAATAGATTTTTGGCTGTTGACTTGGGCTTCAGGCTGCATCTCTTCATTCTCCATCAGCCCCAATTTTTATGTCAGCAAAAACATCATTTAGTGGTCTACCAATGTTGGTGAAAACTGTACGTATCTAAGGAAAGTTACATATTTGACACAACATCATCAATTATAGTGCCTCTAGTTTGTAACCATTTGCATTCCATCCTGTATAATTCCGACAGGTTAAAATCCCTAAAACCCAGATTTGATCCTCTGACTCCCTACAAATAAGCTTCAGCTTTTCTCAACTATGAAATGCTTAGACTGGCCTTCGAAACCCTCATGGCCTGGCATGGACCTCCAAGGTCTCCACCCTTCCTCTCACTGCTCTCTTTCACACACCCTTCAAGATGGAGTAGGTTGTCACACTATGCGCCGTGCTTTCCTCTTCTCTCTCTCATTCACCATTCCTTGTTTGACTTCCGCTGCTTCTTCTCTCTCCCCGCCCCATATCTCCTATCTCTACCTTATTTTTTAGACATATTTGTACATTGGGTCTTGCTCCTAATCAACTGGAGGCTCTTCAGGAGCGGGGACTTAATCACTTTTGTTCCCTTCTCTCCCCCGTACCATCACCTAGCACAGTGCTTTGCACATAGTAGGCACTCTACAGTTACTTGTTAACTGCATATATGAGCACATTAATGATGAGGAGATTAAAGTCAGAAGACTAACATTAAATCCATTAAATAATGATTTGGGAAGACATAAATGGGGGGAAATAAATTTGAATCACATGTTGTTAGTGCTTCATGAGAAAAAAACTGTCCTCTGAGTCACTCTATATCTTTACTCTGCATTAAAACTTAAAATGGAATGTTCCCACTTAAACTGTCTGTGTACATGTTCCCAGAGAAGTCAGATCAGTAATTGAGACTGGATTGTATTCATAAAATGATATTTTATCATATCAATACGGATGTAATTTTTATGCTGTCTCTCCTGATAATGAGAATTTGGAGAAATGCACATTTTAAGGCTAAGTAAGACTGCACCACAAAAGAAATTCTATCCTGAAGTTCTGCTGCCAAGCCACTAAAAATTCAGTTGCCTATCCTGTGAAGCCATCCAAACACCTCGATGGAATTTTTCCTTGTCCTATACGATTGCTTATCTGAACCCAAGAGGAATACTTACACATTTTAAATATTTGAGGAAAAGATTTATCTGAAAAGAAAAATACTGCAAAAAGTGTAAAATAGTATGGAACCCTTGGTGAAAGATTCAATCAAAAGGAAGAGCAATCTGCCTTTCTACTGGATGTCTATTCAAGGAGTATGGGAGCGGCTGTGTGCTTGCACAAATAGTGTGCTCAGACATGATCTTAGCTCTTGATTAGTATTTGCTTATTAACAACAAAGCCTTTGGAGTATCATGACTCTAAGTGCCAGGAAGGAAGAGAGATAAATGAGTGTGAGTAAGACAAAAAGAGATCTAGTTTAAAAAGACATGGAAGTGTTATCAACTCCTTCCGGAGTTTCTCTCCCTCACGTAAACTCTGCGTCCCCACTCCACTTCAAGCTTTGGGAAGGGAGAGAAGGTGAGAAAGATGAAGGGATGAGGAGAGGACAGGAAAATGGGAAGAAAGTGGGGTGAGGAAGCAGTGGGGCTACCCAGGAGTGATTAGAATCACAGAGAAGTGGGGAATGGAATAAAATCTGCCAAGCGCTTTTATTTGTTCACAGACAAATAAGACAAGGTGAAAATGTTTGTATCATGTGTGAGGACCCCAGGCTGGAGCAGGCTGCCCCCTCCTGGTCCTCAAAGGGCTGCCTACAGCTGTGAGCTAGGGACATAGTTCCCATTCAGTCTCGGGGGAGGGAAAATACAGCTTAAACAAGAGTCCCAGAATTTGTTGTCCTGATTTGTAAATTTGGTCTTGTGATCCTCCCATGAACCAATCCCACTCTGAGGAATGTCGCTTTGCTGATTGTTTTAAGCCAATTATAGATTACCCCTGACGCTGAGTGCACCCAAGTCCACCCAAACTAGATTGAGGAGAAATTCAAGGAACCATTCGAAAGGGGGCAAGAAGAAAATCTTTATAACTGTAGACTCTAAAGATGGTGAAAATGGACATAAAAGTAAATAAGTGGCTATAAAAAAAAGTAAAGTTCAGAATCTAAAATGTTATTACAATTCAGTTTTTGTTAAAAGTATATCTATATTTTCACATATGGATGTATACACGTGCTTGTATCTATACTGAATTGCAAGCAAGAGAAACCAACCCAGGCTAATTTAGGCAGAAAGAGAGATTTTAAAACAGGGTTTTGACTGGTTGTGAATCTCCAGGAAATTGGCTGTCTTAGGTCAGATTGCCGGGAAGGGGACCCTGGAGGATTTGTGAGCTGGTGACTTATGAATGATGCCAGGAGAAACTAGCGAGGGAGGGATGGAAGCAGGGCCAAACAGAGAAAGCCCAGCTGGGGTGCAGCCTCAAGCAAAGTTTCCAGGGTCGTTTCAGCCTCATCCCGCAGAGGAACTGTAACAGAAGTCGTGCCTCAGTGTTGTGCCAACCCAGGCCTGGACGCTGGGCTTTCCTCCTCGGCCCCTCCAAGCCCCTCGGTTAGGAGCTGCTCCCAGAAGGCAAATTCCCGTGACTTCCGGTTCTCCAAGCATTCTGGCAAGAGCTAGCTCCAGGAACCACAGCATAGCCCTTGAGAAAAGGATTTCGGTGCTGGTTTTTGGAAGTGAAAGCACCTTGAAACGCTGGGGGAAGAGAAGCACACAACACAGTAAAGAGGGATCCAGCGAGATCTGGCAAAGCACAAGCACAAGGCACTGCTTGGGGAGAACCAGCTTGGAACCACACAGCCAGTAACAACGCTCAGGACCACCCCATGGAGCTGCCCTGGGAAAACTTGGATGCTGCTGGTGTCCTGCCAGCACCGCTCACTCACTGCTGCATCCATTGGCTGACTCCAGACGTTGCCCCAGCCCTCACCAGCGAGGACGCCTAAGGTACCTGCTCTTCGAGTCGGGTCTCTACCTTTTGAAGTCTAGGGGGCTGAGCGATGGAGGCTAGGATGTGCACTTACACCTCTGCTGCAAGAGAGGCCAGAAAAAGGAATATCTGGTATTTTTAGCTTCTATATTGAGAGGCAGGATGTGCCCCATTAAGTATTAACTGGGAATTCCCCAAACAGAGGGAGAGGATGCTGATCTTGTGTGGCCAAAAAATAAGACGTGTTCACCATGCATAGACTCACAACTGCGTAAAAACATCTAGAATTAACAAGAAATTATTAACAGAAATTACCTCTGGAGAGTGGAATTTGAGCTAGAGTTCAGGGAGTGGGCGGGAGGAAATTCTTCTCATTTTATATCTTTCTGTAGTATTTGAGAATTTTATAAGGGACTTGTATATATTTTTTTTAATTTTAAAGAACTGGTTTGGGGGGCCGGCCCAGTGGGTGGCGTAGTGGTTAAGTTTGTGCACTCCACTTTGGCGCCTGGGGTTCACGGGTTCAGATGCCGGGCACCGACCTCCAGACCTCTCCTCAAGCCGTGCTGGAGAGGCGTCCAACACACAAACTAGAGGACGATTGGCACAGATGTTACCTCAGGGACAGTCTTTATCACACACACAAAAAGAACTGGTTTGCTTTTTAAAAGATCTGTCCCTTTATTAAGAACTGCGTTTAGGAGGCCAGAATGGTTTAATTAAATTATGGACCCTCTTCTTTCAGATTTGGTGGCTACCATTCATTTTTGCATTCATTTATCAAAGATTTAGTGAATTGGATGCAAGGCCCAAGGGACGTATATCTTTGTAGATAGAAGACACAGCCTCTGCTCGCAAGGAGGGGATGAGCAATCGTGACGAGAGTGTGAAGAAGTCTTTAAATGTTTTGGGGGTTTATTTTATTTTATTTTCTTACATATTGGCCAGACTTTAGCTTCAGATAATTAAAGCCTCAACTCTGGAGCGTTAACTAGCTTTGCTTATTTTTTTCCCTACAAAGTGGAAGTGGGAACTATAAGTTGTATGTCTTCGAGATGATTTCCAAGCTAAGTGATGTGGGTGTCTTTGGAAGGCGTTGCTTTAGAAGTATTTTATGCTCTGCAACTTCAGTTTTTAAAGATTTCGCTAGAATTGGGAAACATCACCTCACGTTTTGTGGCGGAGTGCGGAAGGCTTGCTGCTGTCCAGATGTACTCCTTGAACCGACGGTAAGAGAAGCCTTCTAAAAGTTCATATCCGTAAACCTGGGATTTGACACAGAGCCCTAGGTAATAAAGATGTATAAAATCTAGCGTCTGAATTACTCTGTCTTCCTAACATCTACTTTTGATTTGTGAAACATTTACGACATGGTCAAGCCACGTGGTAGCTTGAAAGGGATGCTTTATTCTAACCCCACAATCACTCTCAGCTCCCCAAAGCCACTGTAGCAGGCAGCTGGCTACGTGACTGCCACAGCAGGACCCAGCCCCTTCTTGCAATCGGCTGCCTTCCCCTCAGACCCTCCTCTCCAGAAACTCCAGAGCCGCCACTGCTTTCAAAAGTCATCCTGGTTGACAATGGTCCAATTGGTTGATATAAAATGATATGCTACTCTTGTAGTAGCAAAAACTCTTTGACTTGGAGTTAATTTGTTATATAAACTGTGTTTTAAATCCATCCTTACATTCTGAAATGTAACATGTCAACTCAGTCAATTGCAGACCTGGTCTCCAATCTGTACTGTGTGGAACCCTAGGGCTCCACAAAGGTGCCTTGGGGCAGTGCAAGGCTGCGGTGGAGAGTGAGGCTGAGGGGTTACAGCTTCAGAGCTTGACTTCCCTGCCCCAGATCAATGCATTCCCTCTGTTCACTTTCTAAATACTGGGGTTGCATGTAAAGGCTCATGTGAAAAAAGGTTTCTGCTAGTTAAAAGTAATAATAAGTGACTTTAAATTTAAGATGTGCATTCCCTTCAACTCAGAAATGTAACTTTTAGAAACCATCCAGCAGAAATACTTGCACACGTGCTCAAAAAATGTATACATCAAGCGGCTGGCTGGTGGCGTAGCGGTTAAGTACATGCGGTCCAATTCAGCAGCCCAGGGTTCGCTGGTTCAGATCCTGGGTGTGGACCTACGCACTGTTCATCAAGCCATCATGTGGCAGGTGTCCCACATATAAAATAGAGGAGGACAGGCACAGATAGTAGCCCAGGGCCAATTTTCCTCAGCAAAAAGAGAAGGATTGGCAGCAGATGTCAGCTCAGGGCTAATCTTCCCCCCCTAAAAAAAAAAAAAGTAGATAGCAAGAACTCCTTTCTCATTGTTTTGCAATCGCAGTAAATTTGGAACAATCTAATATTCTTCAATAGAGGAATAGGTAAGCTATGGTATAACCATACTATTACAGCTGATAAGAATACATGGAAGGATCTTCAGGACGTACCAAGTTTTTTAAAAGCAAGTTTCAGTACAATGTGCATAGTATGGTCTAATTATGTAAAACAAGGCCATATATTTGCCTATAAATTTATGTAAGTGCTTGGAATAAAGGACTAGAAGGTTAGACACCAACTGTTTCCAGTGGTCGGTTACTTCTGGGGAGGAGAATATGCAGAGTCGGTAGGCTGGTAAAGAAAGACTTTCACACTTCGTTTTACTCCAATTATTTCTGAATTGTTCAAATGTCCTACAATTAGATTTTACTCAAGTATAGCTTGTGTACATTATTAAAGGAAATATTTTTTTACAGAGTTTGAAAACTACTGGGTTAGATCATGGTGCAAATGAAGCTATGAATATCTCCTTTTTTCCTACATAGGCTAGTTAGGGCCACATACAGCAAATCTCCGTTTGTCTGACAAAGATTGCACCCAGTAACCCCAGCCAGCTGTCGCCACCACATACGCCATTTGTCACAGTCAGATCAGGTGGGAGAGTGTGACTGGTACTGCCCCCAGCTCACAGCGTGGGTCTTATTGGCAAGCTTGTGGCTTTATCCTTTATTCTCTGTATTAAACCATATCATACAATTCATTCATTTACAGTACCCAATTCACTGGTTTTTAGTATATTCAGAGAATTGTGAAGCCATCACCACGATCAATTTTAGAACATTTTCATCACTCCCCACAAAACTCCATTATGCATTAGCAGTCATTCCTCAACCCTCACCCAATCCTCCACAAACCACTAATCTATTTGGTGTCTCTATAGATTTAGCTATTCTTGGTGTTTCATATAAATGGAATTATACACTGTGTGACCTTTTGGGTCTGGCTTCTTTCAGTTAACATATGTTTTCAAGAGTCATCCATGTTGCAGCATGTGAGTAGGGCATTCTTTTTCATTGCTGAGTAATATTCTATTATGTGAACACCATGTTCTGTTTATCCATTCATCAATTGATGGACACTTGTGCTGTTTCCGCTTTTTGGCTATTGTGAGTAATGCTGCTATCCACACTCATGCATAAATTTTTTTGTGGACCTATGCTAGTAGAAGATGAAATAGTTTGCATATGCTCTTGTGTCTTTGAAAATGACCACCTATATTAATTAGACTTCTGCTATGATAGTATTGCATAATAAAAACAACCTCAAACTTCAGTGGCTTCAACCACAAACACTTATTTCTCCCTCATGGGTTTGCATGCTGACTGTCGCTATACTGGGCTTGGCTGGACATTAGTTCTGATGTATTTCATGAGTCTCTATCTTAGGACCAGTGAGTGTTGTTCTCTTAAAGGAGCTTAGAATGATCAAGCAGAAAAACTCCATGGCGTAAAACTGGCACGTCACTTCTGCTCTCAAACCAATGTCCAAGAAATTCATGTTGCCAAACTCAACTTCAATGGAGCTAGTAAGTAAACTTGGCTTGCAGTGGCAAAGGGTATGAGCATGTAATTTTATTAAGTACGGAAGTCAAGATGTGGGAACAAAAATCTAATCTACCTTACCTGTCAACTCTCTATCTCTAGTTCTCTCCTTTCCTGTTTTCTAAAGTGGCCTAGCCATTATGTGTTATATGTTGCTGTCACTCAAAATTCAGTGTGTCCCAAATCTCAGAAACCCCCTTCATTCTCCAAATAACTCCTCCTCCCAATTTCTCCATCTGGACAACCACAACCAAATCTGGAGTTACCAGAAGCTCAAATAATTAAGAATGAGAGAGCCCTTCTCCCATCAAGCGTTCTTCTCTTTCATATCAGACGCTGTTGGCTTCCACCAAATATTTCTTTTCCTCTTCCTCTCCCCCCAACAAAAAACACAAACAACTGATTTTATTCAGAGTAACAATGTGCTTTTCCCCAGCCTGATTCATTGGCAGGCAAGATTGACCCTGTGGTGCAAATCTGCTGTAGATTTCTGGAAAAGTTTGGTTTCTTTGTCATTTTCTGGTCGTTGTCTTGGACATGGATGTGAGACTAGAAGTGGAGTGGCAACATTTTAACCAGGAGGTGACACTACAGATGAAAGCCGTGCGCTAAGAATCAGGGTGCAGAATGGAACAAGCATCACGTCGCGGAGTTCTGTGCCACCTGGAGTGCCCACTTCTGAAATTTTGTGACGTCACTCTCTTGTTGCTAAAGCATCAGCATCTCTACATCAACTACCAAATAATTTAGACACTTTTTAATGTGGTAATTAAGATGTACTAAAATCTTCTCTAAACTCTTAGTCTGTCATCTCATGATTGTTTTTGTTCCCTCAAACACCCACCCACGCAAGATCTATTCTTTATCTTTCTCTGTCCTGTTCTCTGTCCTAGCTGGAGGCCGATGTTGATGGCCTAAGTCACCCAGGATCCCTTGTTTATTGGCTTCTTGTTGAGTGTGGCCCATGATCTGGCAGAAGAAAGCACAGCAGGAGGAGACAGAGGTCAGGGCATTTCCCCCGTGCACTCCCGGCCTTGGTGCCTCTTCTCCGGCGGTGGCCACGTGCCTCCCTGACCTCAGCTCCTACCGGATAGCCCCTCCTGCAGGGCTCCGAATCTCACCAGGGTCTTTAACTCTGCTTCCTCTGCTTACCACTGCAGCCCTAGGGGAGTACCCGCTTCCCAGTATTGCTAGTGCCTTGGTGCCTCAGCATTCCTTGTCTGTTGCCGTCACTCTGCCCCATCTCTAGACATGGTCCTTACGGTTAAGTGTCTTCCCAAGGCCTGTCTGCAGTGAATTGTTTCCAGCTGGCATCTGACGAACGCAGTAAAACCTCTCTGGGTATCTGCGATTCAGGTTTGCATTTCAGCAACTTTTCTCTTAATCCTCCCTTTGCTTGAAATCCCTTTCCTGCCATCACTGTGTCGAGCTGTCCTTCAAAGCCCTCTCAAATGCCACTGCTCCCAAGGAGCCTCCCTTCTCCCCACCCCATGGAAACCTTTTCTTTCCTTGAACTCACTCAGCACATACTTGAGAGTGATTATCTTTTTCTGCTTTAAATTATAGTGACTTCTGTACATGTAACGCTGGCCGGTTTGTAAATTCTTTGAAGACTGAATCTGCAGCCAGGTCTCATTTGTTTTTGTTTTTCTCTTTCCCCTTTATGTTCCTCCCTGAACTTTGCCTCCCTCCCCAAAAGCACCTGAAACAAAGGCTTGGTACCAAGCGGGGTTCTCTCACTCATTCTCATTACCACTTATCACTGCTTCTTATTACTATCATAATAGACGCTAGTTACTAATTTATTACAAAGTATACTTTACAAAAAATTATGAAAATGATGGCACAAGCTAAAATTTCCCTTTGGTGATAAGGTAGTTGGTACATTTAAAATATGCAATAGTCATTCACCTATGATACATATATGATAGGGGACTTTATTTTTATTTAAAAGTTTTCAGGTGACAAATCTGGTTTTCTCCCAATATTTTTCTTGGGAATCAAAGAAAAAAATCCTGTACGGGCAAATAGTTATCTGTAACCGAGGTTATCTAACATTCTGAGTTAGAAGTGGAGTTCTAGAGTTAACTTCCAATCCACTCATTTTAAGCTCTGTTCTGGGAAATTCTAGAGATTCTTTCCAGGAGTGGGGATAGGCTGAGAAGCTTTCAGTGGGCATTCACTTGAAGGGAGAGTTCTGGTCTTCAAAGAGAGTGAAAACAACTTCTTTAATCTCACATCCTACTCCAAACCTCCCCACAGTGTCCCTCTGTGTAGTCGCTAAGTATCTGCCTAAGCATCTCCACTAACTGGGAATTCACTTACTGTGCAATAAGATTATGCAGTATGTTTTCAAACAACCTTAAGTTTAGAAAGTTCTATCTTACAGTTATCTAAAACCTGACTACCCATCATTCTTCTGCTTCGGACAGTAAAGAATATATCTAAATTTACTTCCTCAAAATGGCAGTGTTTTTATTTATTTATTTATTTATTTATTTTGAGGAAGATTAGCCTTGAGCTAACATCTGCCACAAATCCTCCTTTTTTTGTTGACTGGCCCTGAGCTAACATCCGTGCCCACCGTCCTCTACTTTTTTATATATGGGACGCCTACCACAGCATGGCTTTACAAGTAGTGTGTAGGTCTGCACCTGGGATCCAAACTGGTGGACACTGGGGCTGCTGAAGTGGAATGTGCGAACTTAACCGCTGCGCCACCGGGCTGGACCCTGGTAGTGCTTTTAGACAGTGATCATGTCACAAATCTTTCTTCAGTCTAAAACCCCATTTACTCCAAATGGTCTTCAAATGACATATTTGGAAAATCCACTTGGGCCACATGTTATTTGTCAATACCCTTCTTAAAACATGATGCTTAGAACTGAAAATAATTTTCCTGATGTACACTGGCAAGGGCTAAATATAGTGATATTATTACCTTCTTTATTCTGAATATTTAAATGCCAGTTACAAGGACTTCCGGCTTCCAGGCTGGGATGTAAGGAGCTATACGTTGCCACTCTGTCCTAACAAGTGAAAGAACAATTCTTCTTAGATGCACGAGATGAGAGACCACCGGCAAATCACTGCCTTGAAAATTGGAGAGACAGGTGAATGCAGAGAATCCCAACCTCCCAGAGCAGAAACCACTGCAGAACCAGTACTGGGGTAAGGAAACCTAAACTGTAAGTGATGAATTGCTAAAGCAATGAGACAAGAAAAGAAAATTAAAAGTATACGGAATGGGAAGGAAAAAACAAAAGTGTCTTTGTTTGCAGATGACATGATTATCTATATAGAAAATTCAAGAACTCTAACCAAAAACCTCCTGGAACTAATAAGTGATTATAGCAAGTTTGCAGATACAAGGTTAATACATAAAAGTCAATTGCTTTTCTATATACCAGCAAGGAACAAGTGGAATTTGAAATTAAAACCACTTTACCATTCACATTAGAACCCCTAAAAATGAAATACTTAGGTATAAATCTAAGAAAATATGTACCATATCTCAAGAAATCAAAGAAGAACTAAATAAATGGAGAGATATTCCATGTTCACAAACAGGAAGATTCAATATAGTCAAGACGTCATTTCTCCCTAACTTGATCTATAGATTCAACATAACCCCTCTTAAAATTCCAGCAAGTTATTTTGTGGGTACCAACAAGCCGATTCTAAAGTTTATATGGAGAGGCAAAAGACCCAGAATAGCCAACTCAATGTTGAAAGAGAAGAAAAAAGTTGGAGGGCTGACACTACTTGACTTCAAGATTTACTATAAAGCTACCGTAATCAAGACAGTGTGGTATCCACAAAAGAATAGACAAATAGATCAATGGAACAGACAGTAGAGAAATAGACCTACACAAATTGAGTCAACTGACCTTTGACAAAGGAGTAAAGAAAACACAATGGAGCAAAGACAGTCTCTTCAATAAACTGTGCTGGAACAATTGGACATCCGATGCAAATGGAGAAGTCTTTCAGCTGAGTCAATCCCTTTTATAGGGACTTCTCCAAGACTTCTGCGTATATTTAATTGAGTATCCCAGTCGAGAAGGGAGGTGGGAAATGTAGTTTATGGTTGGGCGTCTTGCCATACTCAACACTGTAGGTGCTCCTTTACTAAATTAGGACCGAATGTGTATTAGGTGTGAATCTAGCAATACCTGCTTCTTAGTCATATACGTAATCCAAGGAATTGTTTTTCAGTCACTTTTTCCACCCTATAGTGGTATGGCTGATCCCCCCGCCCCCACCTTTTGAAGCTAATTGCATACTTCATATTCATTTTCAAATTGTGTTATGTCTTGTTGAGATCTTTTTGAGTCTTAATGTGGGCATCAACAGAGTTAGCCAGCCCTTCTACCTGTAGGATATCTGAAAATTTGATAAGTACGCCAGGATGCTGATAGAAGAGACCACCTTTGAAACTGATGTCAGCACAAAGGAATGCATAAGATCCAAGCCACATTTCTTCATCTTTTCATAGGATGTCATAAAAATTTTTATCAAATGCTTACTTAATTCCAGGTGTTCTGTTTCATGTATCTATATATACACAGTCGTGTGTTGCTTAACATTGAGGATAAGTTCTGAGAAATTTGTCATTAAGCAATTTCATCATTGTGTGAACCTCATAGAATATACTAAAGGGGAAACAAAATTTGACACCCCAAAATGTACCTCTTATACATAAGGATTATTTTAGCCTGATTATTTTTAAGAAGCAAAAGACTCAGAAAGTTTTTCTTGTTACTCCCTCTTAACTGCCTAAAAGAATTCAGATAAAAAACCTGTCTCAGGAGGCAAGCTAACACCTGAGCATCACATGAACTGGGTGGTGGACAGGGAGGAACCTAGAAAAGCCTGTTTGCTGGGCTCCCCTCTGTGTCTTCTGTTTCTGTGGCCAAAGGAGCTCTTGTTTTCCAAAAGTTTGCTCCTTTTCACCTACCTGTGAATTCTCTTCCTTCCCTTTGAAGTCTCTGACTCTCCCCACCCCCAACATCTTCTTTGGTCTTTAGCTGAGGATGGTGTTTAAGGTGAGGTTTTCCTGGGGTTCTCCCATGTATACATGTTATTAAACTTTTGTCTGTTTTTCTCCTGTTAATTTATCTCATGTCAATTTAATTCTTAGGCCAGACAGAAGAACCTAGAAGAGTGGAGGAAAACTTCTCCCCCCTTACAGTACTTACGCAAACCTAGATGGTACAGCCTCCTACACACTTAGGCTACATGGTACCAATCTTATGGGACCACCATCTTATATGCAGTCTGTCGTTGACTGAAATGTTATGTGGTGCATGACAATGTATATATTATCTACATCATAGAATACAATGGAGCCATTAGAGGTGGTGTTGTAGAACATTCATTGACATAAAAATATTCATGATATATTATTTACATAAAAAATAGGTTATAAAGCAGAATATGCAGCATGAACCTATATTATTTCATTGTAAGTCTAGAAGGATTAAAATGTCACAG
This sequence comes from Equus quagga, assembly GCF_021613505.1. Lineage (NCBI taxonomy): Eukaryota > Metazoa > Chordata > Mammalia > Perissodactyla > Equidae > Equus > Equus quagga. The sequence goes on along the minus strand of NC_060267.1, from coordinate 4,676,256 downwards.
GGTTATCTATGAGTGGTGGGATAACTGAGGGATTTTTTTTCTTTGCTTTTCTGTCATCTGCATTTTCTACAATGCATTTTCTATTACATTTGTGATATGAGAAAAGGATAATAAAAATACCTGATGAAAAAAAGAAAAAGATTCTTCTAGAAGCATTGTAGAGAATGGATTCTTAAAGTGTAAGACTGAAGGCTAGGAGACCAGGGAGAAAGACATTGGTGTTATCAAACGAGAAATGGAGAGGGCTCTAAGGCAGACAGTGGAGGTGGTGAGTAGACAGATTCAAGAGACATTTAGGAGGCAGAACTGGAGGGGCTTGGAGATCATTCAATGCGAAAAGAGGAGGATAGAGTGATTCCCAGCAAAGAGTGATTACTAGCTAAGCAAATCACTCATTTGAGCTTATTATTGAGATAAGTAAAAAGAGAAACTAGTTTCAGGGGAAAAAAAATGATGGGCCAGTTTTTATGGTTATATAACAAACCTCCTAACATTTTAGTGGCTTACGAACAAAAACAACATTTATTTGACTCATAATTCTGTAGTGGAGGCAGGGCTCAGCATGGGTCTCTCCTCTCTGATCGACTTCTGATCAGCTCGGGGTGGTTTAGAGACAGGGGTTGGAGGCTTTGGAACTGTGTGAATGTGTCACTTCTCCTCATGTCTCTCTGGGATGGTGGCTTCAGGAATTCCGAGATACCATGGGGTAGAGGGAGAGAGGGAAAGAGGAAAGAATGGAAAGCAATGCAAGATGACGGGTTTCCATGTTGGCCATTGCTTCACTCCAAGCCCAAAGAGACACAGCGAGGGGCTTGGTAAGTGTGCTGCAACCACTTGGGATGTCTCCAGATACACTGTATGAGTAATTGTGTTTTGGAAACAGTCTATGGGATGGAGAAGGAAGGCGAATTTTATCTGACCAGATCTCTCTTGTATCAGTTTTCTATCGCTGCATAACAAATTACCCCAAATGTAATGATTTAAAATACCATTAAAATCCCTGTTTATGAGCTCAGAGTTTTGTAGGTCAGGAGTCAGGCATGACCTGGCTGGGCTCCCTGCTGGAGACAGCACAAGGCTGAGATCCATGTGTCGGCCTGGCTGAGCTCTCATCTGGAAGTTCCAGGGAGGATCCCACTTCCAAGCTTCTTGTTGGCAGAATTCAGTTCCTCGTGGTTCTACAAAGGAGGTCCCTCTTCCTTGCTGGCGGTTAGCCTGGGGCTGCCCTCAGCTCCTAGAGGCTGCCCACATTCCTTGCCATGCACCCTCTCCATCTTTGAATCAGCAATGGCGAGTCTGCACTTGTCCTTCTTCAGCTCCAAATCTCTAACATCCTCCCCTAAAACAGCTGGAGAAAACTCTTTGACTTAAAAGCGCACATGTGGTTAGGGCAGGCTCACATGGATAAGTTTCCTCATCTCTAGCGCAACTACGCCATCCAGATAACCTAATCACAGGAGTAAAATCAACCATGCTACAGTCTCAGGGATTACGCAAGGAAAGTACACCAGGGGTGGGAAATCTTAGGGGCCATTTGAGCATTCTGCCTACCACACCTCCCAACCCAAACCTGACTTCAAACCCTGTGTTCCTCCTCTATCCACAGCTGTGGGACAGTGTGTCTAGGGGCTGACAGGACAATGTCATAGATGAGAGATGGAAATGAAACTGTTCTACTTCTGTTCTGCTTCCATGACTTCTGTCAAAACGAATGTTCTGTGAATCCTACCACAGATTAGGTACTCAATAAATATTTGTTGAATGAACTATGGATTGGATAAAGGAGAATAAATATTTGTAAGGGTAAATGAAAGACTTAACATAATAGGTACATCAACTTTAAATGAGCACGTAGCTGTTTCAAAAGAGATCCTCTCCAGTTCTGGATGAACCACCTTCCTGAGTCCTGAGAGAATAACTGGTGAAATTACCACAAAACCAAGTCCATATGTGTTTGTTGAATGAATGAGCAGATGAATTCATTTTGTTTGGTGTTCTCTGTCCTGTCCACAACACCCCTCCACCCCCACAATGCTAACTTGCTGGCACTTCTTCCTTGGTGACACTGTAGGGAAACTCTTGGAGATTCTCTCGCCAACATTTCATTAAATACTAAGCATATTTTTTAAATTTATTTTTATTTTTTATTTTTTTTAGCAGCTGCTCTTTCTGTCTGCTATTCTCATATTCTTTTTTTTTTTTTTTTTTAAGACTGGCCCTCAGCTAACATCTGCCAATCTTTTTTTCTTCCTCTTCTTCTTCTCCCCAAAGCCCCCCAGTACATAGTTGTATATTCTAGTTGTAGGTCCTTCTGGCTCTGCTATGTGGGATGCCACCTCAGCATGGCCTGATGAGCGGTGCCACGTCCGTGCCCAGGATCATCTGAACCGGTGAAACCCTGGACACCGAAGTGGAGCATGAGAACTTAACCACTCGGCCCGGGGATGGCCCCACTAAGCACATTTTAAAAGACACAATATCTAAAACTGAGTTTGAGCAGTGAAAAGAGTCCATGTTAAAACACTGGAAATATTTTTCAGAAATAAGTGTTTTACCTTGTACTATAGTGAGCTTCTATATACAAAGCATATCTATGTATATATGTGTGTGTTATATATATATATATGCTATGCATTCTGTTCAATAAATATTAGTTGTAATTTTTCTCTGTGACCCTACATAGATTCACTTTCAAAATATCTGGTTACAATAAATCTCTTCTTCGGGGCTGGCCCAAGATGGAGTAGTTAAAGTTCCAGGTGCTCTGCTTCAGCGGCCTAGGTTCGCAGGTTCAGATCCTGGGTGTGGACCTGCTCTACTTGCCAGCCATGCTGTGGAGGGGTCCCACATACAAAGTAGGAAGATTGGCATAGATGTTAGCTCAGGGCTAATCTTCGTCAAGCAAAAAAAAGAAGAGGATTGGCAACAGATGTTAGCTCAGGGTGAACCTTCCTCACAAAAAAAAAATAAACAAATTTTTAAAAAGTCTAAAAAAATAAAATAAAAAATAAATCTGTTCAATAACATATAAAATACATTCCTGACTAATTCAATTGGTTATAGTCTGAGAAAATCCTTCAATTATTCTTTAAGTTAGAATATATTAAAATATAAATATAATGTAACAAAGTGCAAGGTGAGAACCTCAATTTCTTCATCATAGAGGTATCTTCCTAGAGTCAAAAGACTTTTGAAGCTATTTTAATATAGGTAATGCTTTTCTCGTCCTGTGGTACATTTGTAAAATAGTAACTTATTAAGAGTAACTTTGTCATAGCAAGAAATTAGTAAGTACCAAGAGTCTACTGTGAACTGAACATTACCTACACGTAACTGGTGCAAAAAATAGGTGTTAGAAATCCTACCTGTCTCCATGGAACCCACGTACAATTGACATACAAACAGGCACAATTAGAGAACAAGATATTATATGTGTTTTAAAGTCTGTTAGAACTGGAAGGACTCTCCGAGATTATGTTGATCTTTCTTTTTAGAAACGAGGACCCTGAGATACAGAGAGGAGAAATGATTGACCAAGCACCACAGAGCTGGTTTCATGGAGCGGTAAAAGGGACCCAGGTCTCAAAACAGTCTAAGTCAGTGGCATGGAAACAGGTTACAATGCAACCCACAGTAAGATATAGACCTCATATACATGTATTTCACTGCTCTATGGCGCCATTGATTATAAAACACATCAGTATTACATATAGCACTAAAACAGAGAAGATACTGTCCAGCATGTGATAACACAGCGCCTAGACACTCTGAAGCCTAAGATACATCCCAATTTCCAAAATATTAAAGGTGAAAAAGAAGCATCTGAATACAGTTTTTACACGTGTACTCTATAACTAAAACAGCACTTTTCCATGTGATATTATCTACTGTATTCTATCTAGTTTGCTAAAATGATGCTATGGGTCCACTGAATTAATTTTCCCATCCATTGGTGAGCTGACCTGATCCGAGCACTACATCATGTATCACAGATAATTAGAAATCTTGTTCACATATACAACCAAGGTGCTAATTGTTCAATTTGAAAGCAGGTGAGAAGAAGAGAAATAGTTTCATGTGGACAGAAACCACCTGGGAATTTTTCAAATTAGAAATAAGAGTTTAGCCTTGAATGGATGGATAAAAGTGGTGCGATAAAGAAGAGGAAGTGAACAGCTGAGCAACTTAAACTGGAAAAAAGCCCCTCAACTGTAAAAGTAAAAAAAAAAAAAAATCCATTCTTTAAATTAAAATATAACCATAGAACTTAATAAAAAGAATAGGTGACATCTTTTTAAAAAGTCTGAAGTAATTTCAATGAAGACAGATGTCAATGTCTCCTCTAGAGAAAACGTACGGAAACCTGAAAAAAATTAAATATAGCTTCCAGAAATGAGAATATATAGAACTGATTTAGACAAAACTTGATGCAATATTTGTTTCATATCCTTCTTGTTATAAAATCAAAAGGGGTCAAACAGTCTGATAGCAAGGTGACAGTGGGTTGAAACAAGCGGCAAGACAGTCTCCCACCTCTAATTTTTCTGTGCTTTTCTTAGAGTCAATGACTAATGCAAAAATAAAATTTTGGAATTCCTTTCTTGTTGGCCTCTGTGCACATGAAGAAAAAAAATCTCAGGATATAAGGTACCCAGTCCTATAAAATCGGGTGCCTGAAATCCTAGGTGATTTCTCCTACATTCATCTTCAGAATTTTATCTCTACTCCTTGCAAAAAGCAAGCAAACAAAAACAAACCCAGAAGCCCGTATAGCATGCGTGTGTGAACCGTGCACACCACACTACGAATGTGATCACATTAAAAAATGTGCACACTTGGCAGTTAGGAAAAGTCACTGCAAACTTTAGTAGGGGAAATTTCAATCCCTTTGATGAAGATACCATCTTTCAGCCAAGCCCTGGCAGAAAACCTTTGGTTCCTGTTAGACCCCTCCCTCCCCAGTCAGCTGCTGGGCTCCATCGGAGGGATGGGGGCTCTCACTCTCCGTCACAGCTAAGCGTTCCCAGACCGTGGAGAAACCCCGGGTTTCTGCAGGGCACTCAACGTGCAGCGAAGTGTCCCAGCTCGGCAAAAGGCAGCTGGCAATGGATTTAAAATGGCAACGCGGACCAATCAGCGCCGCCCCGCCGGAGCAGACATTTCCGCGCGCCTCCTCTGCAAGCACGGCGGAACCTGGCGGTGCCGAACTCCCCGCGTAGGGCTGTAAAGTAGGCGTTTTTATTCCACGGTGGTCTGTATTTTCGGGAAAAAAAAAGTTCTTCTTCGAGTGAAAGTTTTCATTCTGGAATCAGTCCAAAATAATTTTGGGTGTGATGTGTGAAAGTCTGAACCTAATTTTTTCAGAGTTTTTTTGTTATTCAAGGATGAAAAGAGGTACATTTTTAAATGTACTCCACCTTTTTAAAACGGCCTGTGGTCATGATGGTGTTCACATAACTCAGAAACAGCCCAAGCTATAAAATTAGGACTTGGCAGAAAGGGAGTTCCTAGGGAGAAGGTTAAATCGAGGTAAATCGAAGGGCGAGTTGGACAGTTGGCGCAATTGTGGCATTGGGAAGCTACCAGGTCCCGGCTCCGGGCAACCCGGTTACCCTGCAAGCGTAGGAACACGGGTGCACAGCGCCAGCCCGGGGGAGACTTCGCGTCGCCTCTAGTCTTTCCCGGAGAAAAAAAAGTCTCAATGAAGAGGCTGGCGCGCTGCGTGTGCATGTGTGTGCATTGTTTGCACGTGTCCCTGTGTCTGCGAATGTGCATGTAAGTGCGGGCGTGTTGGGTTTAAGTGTGTGTTTATGCATGCATGTGCCTTGCGAGTGTGCACGTGTATCTGCGTGCACGTGTGTGCGTGTGTATCCGCGTGCAAGTCTGTGTGTGTGCGCGCGCGCCGGGTGGTGCGATCTGTGATGAGGGCATTCCGAGGCAGAGCAGGGCTGCCGGGGGCCGGCTCCTGCTCCTCTTCCGTTCCTTCCCACTCACAGGGAACTAGGACTCCGCCGCGCGTGCAGCTCGCCGCTTCCTGCAGCGCGTTGGCTCCGCATCGTGGAGGTGCAGGTAAAGGCCAAGCCCCTAAAGGCGGCTCTGGGACAGTCGCATTCCCGCGCCTTCCTAGGACAACCACCCAGGGGCGACCTCGGGCGGCGGGCGGGGCGAGGCCGGCGGCAAGCCGGCCCGGGATCCCCGGCCTGTCCCTTTAACCCCGCCGCCGGGCGGGAGCACGTGAGCAGGGCTCCGGGTGGCACCCGGGCGCCGCCGCCGCCGAGGCAGTTGTATTTCGAACGCTGCCTCTGGCCCGCGGCCAGGCGCCTTGGCTCGGCGGTCCGCCTGGCCTCCCTCCTCCTCATACTTTTCCTCCTGCGCAGCCCCCTCCCCTTTATCCGCCC